>NW_027485665.1:0-32857 GCF_050908995.1 Andrena cerasifolii
GCCTAATTTTGGCCAATATATCAGGAGAACATGAAGTGGAAAAAGGTACACTAAATTTCAGCTTCATACGCATCGCCTTAAAGTTGGAAATAAGAGGCGGAGGCCTTTCAAGAAGCGTTCGAAAATTCTGCGTCTCTTCGTTAAACAGTCACTGTCTCGAAACATCTGCGCCACTCCTCGCTCTTTGATTTGCTCAATGGAGACGTTACTTTGTGCCATCTCTTTCAACGGCATGATCTCCTGTTAAAAAGCGCAATTTTGTGAATTCTGAAAATTTTCGCCAGATTTTGGCCAATATATCAGGAGAACATGAAGTGGAAAGAGGTATACTAAATTTCAGCTTCAAAGGCATCGCCGTAAAGTTGCTAATAAGAGGCGCAAGCCTTTCAAGATGCGTTCGAAAATTCTGCGTCTCTTCGTTAAACAGTCACTGTCTCGAAACTTCTGCTCCACTTCTCGCTCACTGATTTGCTCTCCGGAGACGTTACTTTGTGCCATCTCTTTCGACGGCATGTTCTCCTGTTACAAAGCCCAATTTTGTGCATTCTGAAAATTTTGGCCAAATTTTGGCCAATGTATGAGGAGAACATGAAGTGGAAAGAGGTACACTAAATTTCAGCTTCAAAGGCATCGCTTTAAAGTTGCTACTATGAGGCGCATTTCCTTTCAAGAGGCGTTCGAAAATTCTGCGTCTCTTCGTTAAACAGTCACTGTCTCGAAACTTCTGCTCCACTTCTCGCTCACTGATTTGCTCTCCAGAGACGTTACTTTGTGCCATCTCTTTCAACGGCATGATCTCCTGTTACAAAGCGCAATTTTGTGCATTCTGAAAATATTCGCAGGTTTTGGCCAAGATATCAGGAGAACATGAAGTGGAATGAGGTATACTAAATTTCAGCTTCAAAGCCATCGCCGTAAAGTTGCTAATAAGTGGCGCAAGCCTTTCAAGATGCGTTCGAAAATTCTGCGTCTCTTCGTTAAACAGTCACTGTCTCGAAACATCTGCGCCACTCCTCGCTCTTCGATTTGCTCTCCGGAGACGTTACTTTGTGCCATCCCTTTCGACGGCATGTTCTCCTGTTACAAAGCGCAGTTTTGTGCGTTCTGAAAATTTTCGCCAGATTTTGGCCAATGTATCATAAGAACATGAAGTGGAAAGAGGTATACTAAATTTCAGCTTCAAATGCATCGCCTTAAAGTTGCCAATAAGAGGCGCAGGCCTTTCAAGAGGTGTTCGAAAATTCTGCGTCTCTTCGTTAAACAGTCACTGTCTCGAAACTTCTGCCCCACTTCTTGCGCACTGATTTGCTCTCCGGAGACGTTACTTTGTGCCATCTCTGTCGACGGCATGTTCTCCTGTTACAAAGCCCAATTTTGTGCATTCTGAAAATTTTGGCCAAATTTTGGCCAATGTATCAGGAGAACATGAAGTGGAAAGAGGTACACTAAATTTCAGCTTCAAATGCATCGCTTTAAAGTTGCTAATATGAGGCGCATTCCTTTCAAGAGGCGTTCGAAAATTCTGCGTCTCTTCGTTAAACAGTCGCAGTCTCGAAACATCTGCGCCACTTCTCGCTCTTTGATTTGCTTTCCGGAGACGTTACTTTGTGCCATATCTTTCGACGGCATATTCTCCTGTTACAAAGCCCAATTTTGTGCATTCTCGAAATTTTCGCCTAACTTTGGCCAATATATCAGGAGAACATGAAGTGGAAAAAGGTATACTAAATTTCAGCTTCAAATGCATCGCCTTAAAGTTGCCAATAAGAGGCGCAGGCCATTCAAGATGTGTTCGAAAATTCTGCGTCTCTTCGTTAAACTGTCACTGTCTCGAAACATCTGCGCCACTTCTCGCTCTTTGATTTGCTCTCCGGAGACGTTACTTTGTGCCATCTCTTTCGACGGCATGTTCTCCTGTTACAAAGCGCAATTTTGTGCGTTTAGAAAATTTTCGCCAGATTTTGGCCAATGTATCATGAGAACATGAAGTGGAAAGAGGTATACTAAATTTCAGCTCTAAATGCATCGCCTTAAAGTTGCCAATAAGAGGCGCAGGCCTTTCAAGAGGTGTTCGAAAATTCTGCGTCTCTTCGTTAAACAGTCGCAGTCTCGAAACATCTGCGCCACTTCTCGCTCTTTGATTTGCTTTCCGGAGACGTTACTTTGTTCCATCTCTTTCGATGGCATGTTCTCCTGTTACAAAGCCCAATTTTGTGCATTCTCGAAATTTTCGCCTAATTTTGGCCAATATATCAGGAGAACATGAAGTGGAAAAAGGTACACTAAATTTCAGCTTCATACGCATCGCCTTAAAGTTGGAAATAAGAGGCGGAGGCCTTTCAAGAAGCGTTCGAAAATTCTGCGTCTCTTCGTTAAACAGTCACTGTCTCGAAACATCTGCGCCACTCCTCGCTCTTTGATTTGCTCAATGGAGACGTTACTTTGTGCCATCTCTTTCAACGGCATGATCTCCTGTTAAAAAGCGCAATTTTGTGAATTCTGAAAATTTTCGCCAGATTTTGGCCAATATATCAGGAGAACATGAAGTGGAAAGAGGTATACTAAATTTCAGCTTCAAAGGCATCGCCGTAAAGTTGCTAATAAGAGGCGCAAGCCTTTCAAGATGCGTTCGAAAATTCTGCGTCTCTTCGTTAAACAGTCACTGTCTCGAAACTTCTGCTCCACTTCTCGCTCACTGATTTGCTCTCCGGAGACGTTACTTTGTGCCATCTCTTTCGACGGCATGTTCTCCTGTTACAAAGCCCAATTTTGTGCATTCTGAAAATTTTGGCCAAATTTTGGCCAATGTATGAGGAGAACATGAAGTGGAAAGAGGTACACTAAATTTCAGCTTCAAAGGCATCGCTTTAAAGTTGCTACTATGAGGCGCATTTCCTTTCAAGAGGCGTTCGAAAATTCTGCGTCTCTTCGTTAAACAGTCACTGTCTCGAAACTTCTGCTCCACTTCTCGCTCACTGATTTGCTCTCCAGAGACGTTACTTTGTGCCATCTCTTTCAACGGCATGATCTCCTGTTACAAAGCGCAATTTTGTGCATTCTGAAAATATTCGCAGGTTTTGGCCAAGATATCAGGAGAACATGAAGTGGAATGAGGTATACTAAATTTCAGCTTCAAAGCCATCGCCGTAAAGTTGCTAATAAGTGGCGCAAGCCTTTCAAGATGCGTTCGAAAATTCTGCGTCTCTTCGTTAAACAGTCACTGTCTCGAAACATCTGCGCCACTCCTCGCTCTTCGATTTGCTCTCCGGAGACGTTACTTTGTGCCATCCCTTTCGACGGCATGTTCTCCTGTTACAAAGCGCAATTTTGTGCGTTCTGAAAATTTTCGCCAGATTTTGGCCAATGTATCATAAGAACATGAAGTGGAAAGAGGTATACTAAATTTCAGCTTCAAATGCATCGCCTTAAAGTTGCCAATAAGAGGCGCAGGCCTTTCAAGAGGTGTTCGAAAATTCTGCGTCTCTTCGTTAAACAGTCACTGTCTCGAAACTTCTGCCCCACTTCTTGCGCACTGATTTGCTCTCCGGAGACGTTACTTTGTGCCATCTCTGTCGACGGCATGTTCTCCTGTTACAAAGCCCAATTTTGTGCATTCTGAAAAATTTGGCCAAATTTTGGCCAAAGTATAAGGAGAACATGAAGTGGAAAGAGGTACACTAAATTTCAGCTTCAAAGGCATCGCTTTAAAGTTGCTATTATGGGGCGCATTCCTTTCAAGAGGCGTTCGAAAATTCTGCGTCTCTTCGTTAAATAGTCATTGTCTCGAAACATCTGCGCCACTCCTCGCTCTTCGATTTGCTCTCCGGAGACGTTACTTTGTGCCATCCCTTTCGACGGCATGTTCTCCTGTTACAAAGCGCAATTTTGTGCGTTCTGAAAATTTTCGCCAAATTTGGGCCAATGTATGAGGAGAACATGAAGTGGAAAGAGGTATACTAAATTTCAGCTTCAAAGGCATCGCCGTAAAGTTGCTAATAAGAGGCGCAAGCCTTTCAAGATGCGTTCGAAAATTCTGCGTCTCTTCGTTAAACAGTCACTGTCTCGAAACTTCTGCTCCACTTCTCGCTCACTGATTTGCTCTCCGGAGACGTTACTTTGTGCCATCTCTTTCGACGGCATGTTCTCCTGTTACAAAGCCCAATTTTGTGCATTCTGAAAATTTTGGCCAAATTTTGGCCAATGTATGAGGAGAACATGAAGTGGAAAGAGGTACACTAAATTTCAGCTTCAAAGGCATCGCTTTAAAGTTGCTACTATGAGGCGCATTTCCTTTCAAGAGGCGTTCGAAAATTCTGCGTCTCTTCGTTAAACAGTCACTGTCTCGAAACTTCTGCTCCACTTCTCGCTCACTGATTTGCTCTCCAGAGACGTTACTTTGTGCCATCTCTTTCAACGGCATGATCTCCTGTTACAAAGCGCAATTTTGTGCATTCTGAAAATATTCGCAGGTTTTGGCCAAGATATCAGGAGAACATGAAGTGGAATGAGGTATACTAAATTTCAGCTTCAAAGCCATCGCCGTAAAGTTGCTAATAAGTGGCGCAAGCCTTTCAAGATGCGTTCGAAAATTCTGCGTCTCTTCGTTAAACAGTCACTGTCTCGAAACATCTGCGCCACTCCTCGCTCTTCGATTTGCTCTCCGGAGACGTTACTTTGTGCCATCCCTTTCGACGGCATGTTCTCCTGTTACAAAGCCCAATGTTGTGCATTCTGAAAATTTTCGCCAAATTTGGGCCAATGTATCAGGAGAACATGAAGTGGAAAGAGGTATACTAAATTTCAGCTTCAAAGGCATCGCCTTAAAGTTGGAAATAAGAGGCGGAGGCCTTTCAAGAAGCGTTCGAAAATTCTGCGTCTCTTCGTTAAACAGTCACTGTCTCGAAACATCTGCGCCACTCCTCGCTCTTTGATTTGCTCAATGGAGACGTTACTTTGTGCCATCTCTTTCAACGGCATGATCTCCTGTTAAAAAGCGCAATTTTGTGAATTCTGAAAATTTTCGCCAGATTTTGGCCAATATATCAGGAGAACATGAAGTGGAAAGAGGTATACTAAATTTCAGCTTCAAAGGCATCGCCTTAAAGTTGGAAATAAGAGGCGGAGGCCTTTCAAGAGGCGTTCGAAATTTCTGCGTCTCTTCGTTAAACAGTCACTGTCTCGAAACACATGCACCACTTCTCGCTCATTGATTTGCTCTCCGGAGACGTTACTTTGTGCCATCTCTTTCGACGGCATGTTCTCCTGTTACAAAGCGCAGTTTTGTGCGTTTAGAAAATTTTCGCGAGATTTTGGCCAATGTATCATGAGAACATGAAGCGGAAAGAGGTATACTAAATTTCAGCTCTAAATGCATCGCCTTAAAGTTGCCAATAAGAGGCGCAGGCCTTTCAAGAGGCGTTCGAAAATTCTGCGTCTCTTCGTTAAACAGTCACTGTCTCGAAACTTCTGCCCCACTTCTCGCTCACTGATTTGCTCTCCGGAGACGTTACTTTGTGCCATCCCTTTCGACGGCATATTCTCCTGTTACAAAGCCCAATTTTGTGCATTCTGAAAATTTTCGCCAAATTTTGGCCAATGTATCAGGAGAACATGAAGTGGAAAGAGGTATACTAAATTTCAGCTTCAAAGGCATCGCCGTAAAGTTGCTAATAAGAGGCGCAGGCCTTTCAAGATGCGTTCGAAAATTCTGCGTCTCTTCGTTAAACAGTCACTGTCTCGAAACTTCTGCCCCACTTCTCGCTCTTTGATTTGCTCAATGGAGACGTTACTTTGTGCCATCTCTTTCAACGGCATGATGTCCTGTTAAAAAGCGCAATTTTGTGAATTCTGAAAATTTTCGCCAGATTTTGGCCAATATATCAGGAGAACATGAAGTGGAAAGAGGTACACTAAATTTCAGCTTCAAAGGCATCGCCTTAAAGTTGGAAATAAGAGGCGCAGGCCTTTCAAGAGGTGTTCGAAAATTCTGCGTCTCTTCGTTAAACAGTCGCAGTCTCGAAACATCTGCGCCACTCCTCGCTCTTTGATTTGCTCAATGGAGACGTTACTTTGTGCCATCTCTTTCAACGGCATGATCTCCTGTTAAAAAGCGCAATTTTGTGAAATCTGAAAATTTTCGCCAGATTTTGGCCAATATATCAGGAGAACATGAAGTGGAAAGAGGTACACTAAATTTCAGCTTCAAGGGCATCGCCGTAAAGTTGCTAATAAGAGCCGCAGGCCTTTCAAGATGCGTTCGAAAATTCTGCGTCTCTTCGTTAAACAGTCACTGTCTCGAAACATCTGCGCCACTTCTCGCTCTTTGATTTGCTCTCCGGAGACGTTACTTTGTGCCATCCCTTTCGACGGCATGTTCTCCTGTTACAAAGCCCAATTTTGTGCATTCTGAAAATTTTGGCCAAATTTTGGCCAATGTATCAGGAGAACATGAAGTGGAAAGAGGTACACTAAATTTCAGCTTCAAATGCATCGCTTTAAAGTTGCTAATATGAGGCGCATTCCTTTCAAGAGGCGTTCGAAAATTCTGCGTCTCTTCGTTAAACAGTCGCAGTCTCGAAACATCTGCGCCACTTCTCGCTCTTTGATTTGCTTTCCGGAGACGTTACTTTGTGCCATATCTTTCGACGGCATATTCTCCTGTTACAAAGCCCAATTTTGTGCATTCTCGAAATTTTCGCCTAACTTTGGCCAATATATCAGGAGAACATGAAGTGGAAAAAGGTATACTAAATTTCAGCTTCAAATGCATCGCCTTAAAGTTGCCAATAAGAGGCGCAGGCCATTCAAGATGTGTTCGAAAATTCTGCGTCTCTTCGTTAAACTGTCACTGTCTCGAAACATCTGCGCCACTTCTCGCTCTTTGATTTGCTCTCCGGAGACGTTACTTTGTGCCATCTCTTTCGACGGCATGTTCTCCTGTTACAAAGCGCAATTTTGTGCGTTTAGAAAATTTTCGCCAGATTTTGGCCAATGTATCATGAGAACATGAAGTGGAAAGAGGTATACTAAATTTCAGCTCTAAATGCATCGCCTTAAAGTTGCCAATAAGAGGCGCAGGCCTTTCAAGAGGTGTTCGAAAATTCTGCGTCTCTTCGTTAAACAGTCGCAGTCTCGAAACATCTGCGCCACTTCTCGCTCTTTGATTTGCTTTCCGGAGACGTTACTTTGTTCCATCTCTTTCGACGGCATGTTCTCCTGTTACAAAGCCCAATTTTGTGCATTCTCGAAATTTTCGCCTAATTTTGGCCAATATATCAGGAGAACATGAAGTGGAAAAAGGTACACTAAATTTCAGCTTCATACGCATCGCCTTAAAGTTGGAAATAAGAGGCGGAGGCCTTTCAAGAAGCGTTCGAAAATTCTGCGTCTCTTCGTTAAACAGTCACTGTCTCGAAACATCTGCGCCACTCCTCGCTCTTTGATTTGCTCAATGGAGACGTTACTTTGTGCCATCTCTTTCAACGGCATGATCTCCTGTTAAAAAGCGCAATTTTGTGAATTCTGAAAATTTTCGCCAGATTTTGGCCAATATATCAGGAGAACATGAAGTGGAAAGAGGTATACTAAATTTCAGCTTCAAAGGCATCGCCGTAAAGTTGCTAATAAGAGGCGCAAGCCTTTCAAGATGCGTTCGAAAATTCTGCGTCTCTTCGTTAAACAGTCACTGTCTCGAAACTTCTGCTCCACTTCTCGCTCACTGATTTGCTCTCCGGAGACGTTACTTTGTGCCATCTCTTTCGACGGCATGTTCTCCTGTTACAAAGCCCAATTTTGTGCATTCTGAAAATTTTGGCCAAATTTTGGCCAATGTATGAGGAGAACATGAAGTGGAAAGAGGTACACTAAATTTCAGCTTCAAAGGCATCGCTTTAAAGTTGCTACTATGAGGCGCATTTCCTTTCAAGAGGCGTTCGAAAATTCTGCGTCTCTTCGTTAAACAGTCACTGTCTCGAAACTTCTGCTCCACTTCTCGCTCACTGATTTGCTCTCCAGAGACGTTACTTTGTGCCATCTCTTTCAACGGCATGATCTCCTGTTACAAAGCGCAATTTTGTGCATTCTGAAAATATTCGCAGGTTTTGGCCAAGATATCAGGAGAACATGAAGTGGAATGAGGTATACTAAATTTCAGCTTCAAAGCCATCGCCGTAAAGTTGCTAATAAGTGGCGCAAGCCTTTCAAGATGCGTTCGAAAATTCTGCGTCTCTTCGTTAAACAGTCACTGTCTCGAAACATCTGCGCCACTCCTCGCTCTTCGATTTGCTCTCCGGAGACGTTACTTTGTGCCATCCCTTTCGACGGCATGTTCTCCTGTTACAAAGCCCAATGTTGTGCATTCTGAAAATTTTCGCCAAATTTGGGCCAATGTATCAGGAGAACATGAAGTGGAAAGAGGTATACTAAATTTCAGCTTCAAAGGCATCGCCTTAAAGTTGGAAATAAGAGGCGGAGGCCTTTCAAGAAGCGTTCGAAAATTCTGCGTCTCTTCGTTAAACAGTCACTGTCTCGAAACATCTGCGCCACTCCTCGCTCTTTGATTTGCTCAATGGAGACGTTACTTTGTGCCATCTCTTTCAACGGCATGATCTCCTGTTAAAAAGCGCAATTTTGTGAATTCTGAAAATTTTCGCCAGATTTTGGCCAATATATCAGGAGAACATGAAGTGGAAAGAGGTATACTAAATTTCAGCTTCAAAGGCATCGCCTTAAAGTTGGAAATAAGAGGCGGAGGCCTTTCAAGAGGCGTTCGAAATTTCTGCGTCTCTTCGTTAAACAGTCACTGTCTCGAAACACATGCACCACTTCTCGCTCATTGATTTGCTCTCCGGAGACGTTACTTTGTGCCATCTCTTTCGACGGCATGTTCTCCTGTTACAAAGCGCAGTTTTGTGCGTTTAGAAAATTTTCGCCAGATTTTGGCCAATGTATCATGAGAACATGAAGTGGAAAGAGGTATACTAAATTTCAGCTCTAAATGCATCGCCTTAAAGTTGCCAATAAGAGGCGCAGGCCTTTCAAGAGGCGTTCGAAAATTCTGCGTCTCTTCGTTAAACAGTCACTGTCTCGAAACTTCTGCCCCACTTCTCGCTCACTGATTTGCTCTCCGGAGACGTTACTTTGTGCCATCCCTTTCGACGGCATATTCTCCTGTTACAAAGCCCAATTTTGTGCATTCTGAAAATTTTCGCCAAATTTTGGCCAATGTATCAGGAGAACATGAAGTGGAAAGAGGTATACTAAATTTCAGCTTCAAAGGCATCGCCGTAAAGTTGCTAATAAGAGGCGCAGGCCTTTCAAGATGCGTTCGAAAATTCTGCGTCTCTTCGTTAAACAGTCACTGTCTCGAAACTTCTGCCCCACTTCTCGCTCTTTGATTTGCTCAATGGAGACGTTACTTTGTGCCATCTCTTTCAACGGCATGATGTCCTGTTAAAAAGCGCAATTTTGTGAATTCTGAAAATTTTCGCCAGATTTTGGCCAATATATCAGGAGAACATGAAGTGGAAAGAGGTACACTAAATTTCAGCTTCAAAGGCATCGCCTTAAAGTTGGAAATAAGAGGCGCAGGCCTTTCAAGAGGTGTTCGAAAATTCTGCGTCTCTTCGTTAAACAGTCGCAGTCTCGAAACATCTGCGCCACTCCTCGCTCTTTGATTTGCTCAATGGAGACGTTACTTTGTGCCATCTCTTTCAACGGCATGATCTCCTGTTAAAAAGCGCAATTTTGTGAAATCTGAAAATTTTCGCCAGATTTTGGCCAATATATCAGGAGAACATGAAGTGGAAAGAGGTACACTAAATTTCAGCTTCAAGGGCATCGCCGTAAAGTTGCTAATAAGAGCCGCAGGCCTTTCAAGATGCGTTCGAAAATTCTGCGTCTCTTCGTTAAACAGTCACTGTCTCGAAACATCTGCGCCACTTCTCGCTCTTTGATTTGCTCTCCGGAGACGTTACTTTGTGCCATCCCTTTCGACGGCATGTTCTCCTGTTACAAAGCCCAATTTTGTGCATTCTGAAAATTTTGGCCAAATTTTGGCCAATGTATCAGGAGAACATGAAGTGGAAAGAGGTACACTAAATTTCAGCTTCAAATGCATCGCTTTAAAGTTGCTAATATGAGGCGCATTCCTTTCAAGAGGCGTTCGAAAATTCTGCGTCTCTTCGTTAAACAGTCGCAGTCTCGAAACATCTGCGCCACTTCTCGCTCTTTGATTTGCTTTCCGGAGACGTTACTTTGTGCCATATCTTTCGACGGCATATTCTCCTGTTACAAAGCCCAATTCTGTGCATTCTCGAAATTTTCGCCTAACTTTGGCCAATATATCAGGAGAACATGAAGTGGAAAAAGGTATACTAAATTTCAGCTTCAAATGCATCGCCTTAAAGTTGCCAATAAGAGGCGCAGGCCATTCAAGATGTGTTCGAAAATTCTGCGTCTCTTCGTTAAACTGTCACTGTCTCGAAACATCTGCGCCACTTCTCGCTCTTTGATTTGCTCTCCGGAGACGTTACTTTGTGCCATCTCTTTCGACGGCATGTTCTCCTGTTACAAAGCGCAATTTTGTGCGTTTAGAAAATTTTCGCCAGATTTTGGCCAATGTATCATGAGAACATGAAGTGGAAAGAGGTATACTAAATTTCAGCTCTAAATGCATCGCCTTAAAGTTGCCAATAAGAGGCGCAGGCCTTTCAAGAGGTGTTCGAAAATTCTGCGTCTCTTCGTTAAACAGTCGCAGTCTCGAAACATCTGCGCCACTTCTCGCTCTTTGATTTGCTTTCCGGAGACGTTACTTTGTTCCATCTCTTTCGACGGCATGTTCTCCTGTTACAAAGCCCAATTTTGTGCATTCTCGAAATTTTCGCCTAATTTTGGCCAATATATCAGGAGAACATGAAGTGGAAAAAGGTACACTAAATTTCAGCTTCATACGCATCGCCTTAAAGTTGGAAATAAGAGGCGGAGGCCTTTCAAGAAGCGTTCGAAAATTCTGCGTCTCTTCGTTAAACAGTCACTGTCTCGAAACATCTGCGCCACTCCTCGCTCTTTGATTTGCTCAATGGAGACGTTACTTTGTGCCATCTCTTTCAACGGCATGATCTCCTGTTAAAAAGCGCAATTTTGTGAATTCTGAAAATTTTCGCCAGATTTTGGCCAATATATCAGGAGAACATGAAGTGGAAAGAGGTATACTAAATTTCAGCTTCAAAGGCATCGCCGTAAAGTTGCTAATAAGAGGCGCAAGCCTTTCAAGATGCGTTCGAAAATTCTGCGTCTCTTCGTTAAACAGTCACTGTCTCGAAACTTCTGCTCCACTTCTCGCTCACTGATTTGCTCTCCGGAGACGTTACTTTGTGCCATCTCTTTCGACGGCATGTTCTCCTGTTACAAAGCCCAATTTTGTGCATTCTGAAAATTTTGGCCAAATTTTGGCCAATGTATGAGGAGAACATGAAGTGGAAAGAGGTACACTAAATTTCAGCTTCAAAGGCATCGCTTTAAAGTTGCTACTATGAGGCGCATTTCCTTTCAAGAGGCGTTCGAAAATTCTGCGTCTCTTCGTTAAACAGTCACTGTCTCGAAACTTCTGCTCCACTTCTCGCTCACTGATTTGCTCTCCAGAGACGTTACTTTGTGCCATCTCTTTCAACGGCATGATCTCCTGTTACAAAGCGCAATTTTGTGCATTCTGAAAATATTCGCAGGTTTTGGCCAAGATATCAGGAGAACATGAAGTGGAATGAGGTATACTAAATTTCAGCTTCAAAGCCATCGCCGTAAAGTTGCTAATAAGTGGCGCAAGCCTTTCAAGATGCGTTCGAAAATTCTGCGTCTCTTCGTTAAACAGTCACTGTCTCGAAACATCTGCGCCACTCCTCGCTCTTCGATTTGCTCTCCGGAGACGTTACTTTGTGCCATCCCTTTCGACGGCATGTTCTCCTGTTACAAAGCCCAATGTTGTGCATTCTGAAAATTTTCGCCAAATTTGGGCCAATGTATCAGGAGAACATGAAGTGGAAAGAGGTATACTAAATTTCAGCTTCAAAAGCATCGCCTTAAAGTTGGAAATAAGAGGCGGAGGCCTTTCAAGAGGCGTTCGAAAATTCTGCGTCTCTTCGTTAAACAGTCATTGTCTCGAAACATCTGCGCCACTCCTCGCTCTTCGATTTGCTCTCCGGAGACGTTACTTTGTACCATCTCTTTCAACGGCATGATCTCCTGTTACAAAGCGCAATTTTGTGCATTCTGAAAATATTCGCAGGTTTTGGCCAATATATCAGGAGAACATGAAGTGGAATGAGGTATACTAAATTTCAGTTTCAAAGGCATTGCCGTAAAGTTGCTAATAAGAGGCGCAGGCCTTTCAAGAGGCGTTCGAAAATTCTGCGTCTCTTCGTTAAACAGTCACTGTCTCGAAACATCTGCGCCACTTCTCGCTCTTTGATTTGCTCTCCGGAGACGTTACTTTGTGCCATCCCTTTCGACGGCATGTTCTCCTGTTACAAAGCCCAATTTTGTGCATTCTGAAAATTTTCGCCAAATTTTGGCCAATGTATCAGGAGAACATGAAGAGGAAAGAGGTACACTAAATTTCAGCTTTAAAAGCATCGCTTTAAAGTTGCTAATATGAGGCGCATTCCTTTCAAGAGGCGTTCGAAAATTCTGCGTCTCTTCGTTAAACAGTCGCAGTCTCGAAACATCTGCGCCACTTCTCGCTCTTTGATTTGCTTTCCGGAGACGTTACTTTGTGCCATCCCTTTCGACGGCATGTTCTCCTGTTACAAAGCCCAATTTTGTGCATTCTGAAAATTTTCGCCTAACTTTGGCCAATATATCAGGAGAACATGAAGTGGAAAAAGGTATACTAAATTTCAGCTTCAAATGCATCGCCTTAAAGTTGCCAATAAGAGGCGCAGGCCATTCAAGATGTGTTCGAAAATTCTGCGTCTCTTCGTTAAACTGTCACTGTCTCGAAACATCTGCGCCACTTCTCGCTCTTTGATTTGCTCTCCGGAGACGTTACTTTGTGCCATCTCTTTCGACGGCATGTTCTCCTGTTACAAAGCGCAATTTTGTGCGTTTAGAAAATTTTCGCCAGATTTTGGCCAATGTATCATGAGAACATGAAGTGGAAAGAGGTATACTAAATTTCAGCTCTAAATGCATCGCCTTAAAGTTGCCAATAAGAGGCGCAGGCCTTTCAAGAGGTGTTCGAAAATTCTGCGTCTCTTCGTTATACAGTCGCAGTCTCGAAACATCTGCGCCACTTCTCGCTCTTTGATTTGCTTTCCGGAGACGTTACTTTGTTCCATCTCTTTCGACGGCATGTTCTCCTGTTACAAAGCCCAATTTTGTGCATTCTCGAAATTTTCGCCTAATTTTGGCCAATATATCAGGAGAACATGAAGTGGAAAAAGGTACACTAAATTTCAGCTTCAAACGCATCGCCTTAAAGTTGGAAATAAGAGGCGGAGGCCTTTAAAGAAGCGTTCGAAAATTCTGCGTCTCTTCGTTAAACAGTCACTGTCTCGAAACATCTGCGCCACTCCTCGCTCTTTGATTTGCTCAATGGAGACGTTACTTTGTGCCATCTCTTTCAACGGCATGATCTCCTGTTAAAAAGCGCAATTTTGTGAATTCTGAAAATTTTCGCCAGATTTTGGCCAATATATCAGGAGAACATGAAGTGGAAAGAGGTATACTAAATTTCAGCTTCAAAGGCATCGCCTTAAAGTTGGAAATAAGAGGCGGAGGCCTTTCAAGAGGCGTTCGAAATTTCTGCGTCTCTTCGTTAAACAGTCACTGTCTCGAAACACATGCACCACTTCTCGCTCATTGATTTGCTCTCCGGAGACGTTACTTTGTGCCATCTCTTTCGACGGCATGTTCTCCTGTTACAAAGCGCAGTTTTGTGCGTTTAGAAAATTTTCGCCAGATTTTGGCCAATGTATCATGAGAACATGAAGTGGAAAGAGGTATACTAAATTTCAGCTCTAAATGCATCGCCTTAAAGTTGCCAATAAGAGGCGCAGGCCTTTCAAGAGGTGTTCGAAAATTCTGCGTCTCTTCGTTAAACAGTCGCAGTCTCGAAACATCTGCGCCACTCCTCGCTCTTTGATTTGCTCAATGGAGACGTTACTTTGTGCCATCTCTTTCAACGGCATGATCTCCTGTTAAAAAGCGCAATTTTGTGAATTCTGAAAATTTTCGCCAGATTTTGGCCAATATATCAGGAGAACATGAAGTGGAAAGAGGTACACTAAATTTCAGCTACAAAGGCATCGCTTTAAAGTTGCTAATATGAGGCGCATTCCTTTCAAGAGGCGTTCGAAAATTCTGCGTCTCTTCGTTAAACAGTCACTGTCTCGAAACTTCTGCCCCACTTCTCGCTCACTGATTTGCTCTCCGGAGACGTTACTTTGTGCCATCCCTTTCGACGGCATATTCTCCTGTTACAAAGCCCAATTTTGTGCATTCTGAAAATTTTCGCCAGATTTTGGCCAATATATCAGGAGAACATGAAGTGGAAAGAGGTACACTAAATTTCAGCTTCAAAGGCATCGCCGTAAAAGTTGCTAATAAGAGGCGCAAGCCTTTCAAGATGCGTTCGAAAATTCTGCGTCTCTTCGTTAAACAGTCACTGTCTCGAAACATCTGCGCCACTTCTCGCTCTTTGATTTGCTCTCCGGAGACGTTACTTTGTGCCATCCCTTTCGACGGCATGTTCTCCTGTTACAAAGCCCAATTTTGTGCATTCTGAAAATTTTGGCCAAATTTTGGCCAATGTATGAGGAGAACATGAAGTGGAAAGAGGTACACAAAATTTCAGCTTCAAAGGCATCGCTGTAAAGTTGCTAATATGAGGCGCATTCCTTTCAAGAGGCGTTCGAAAATTCTGCGTCTCTTCGTTAAACAGTCACTGTCTCGAAACTTCTGCCCCACTTCTCGCTCACAGATTTGCTCTCCGGAGACGTTACTTTGTGCCATCCCTTTCGATGGCAAGTTCTCCTGTTACGAAGCCCAATGTTGTGCATTCTGAAAATTTTCGCCAAATTTGGGCCAATGTATCAGGAGAACATGAAGTGGAAAGAGGTATACTAAATTTCAGCTTCAAAGGCATCGCCTTAAAGTTGGAAATAAGAGGCGCAGGCCTTTCAAGAGGTGTTCGAAAATTCTGCGTCTCTTCGTTAAACAGTCGCAGTCTCGAAACATCTGCGCCACTCCTCGCTCTTTGATTTGCTCAATGGAGACGTTACTTTGTGCCATCTCTTTCAACGGCATGATCTCCTGTTAAAAAGCGCAATTTTGTGAAATCTGAAAATTTTCGCCAGATTTTGGCCAATATATCAGGAGAACATGAAGTGGAAAGAGGTACACTAAATTTCAGCTTCAAAGGCATCGCCGTAAAGTTGCTAATAAGAGGCGCAGGCCTTTCAAGATGCGTTCGAAAATTCTGCGTCTCTTCGTTAAACAGTCACTGTCTCGAAACATCTGCGCCACTTCTCGCTCTTTGATTTGCTCTCCGGAGACGTTACTTTGTGCCATCCCTTTCGACGGCATGTTCTCCTGTTACAAAGCCCAATTTTGTGCATTCTGAAAATTTTGGCCAAATTTTGGCCAATGTATCAGGAGAACATGAAGTGGAAAGAGGTACACTAAATTTCAGCTTCAAATGCATCGCTTTAAAGTTGCTAATAAGAGGCGCAGGCCTTTCAAGATGCGTTCGAAAATTCTGCGTCTCTTCGTTAAACAGTCACTGTCTCGAAACTTCTGCCCCACTTCTCGCGCACTGATTTGCTCTCCGGAGACGTTACTTTGTGCCATCCCTTTCGACGGCATATTCTCCTGTTACAAAGATCAATGTTGTGCATTCTGAAAATTTTCGCCAAATTTGGGCCAATGTATCAGGAGAACATGAAGTGGAAAGAGGTATACTAAATTTCAGCTTCAAAGGCATCGCCTTAAAGTTGGAAATAAGAGGCGGAGGCCTTTCAAGAGGCGTTCGAAAATTCTGCGTCTCTTCGTTAAACAGTCACTGTCTCTAAACTTCTGCCCCACTTCTCGCTCTGTGATTTGCTCTCCGGAGACGTTACTTTGTGCCATCCCTTTCGTCGGCATGTTCTCCTGTTACAAAGCCCAATTTTGTGCATTCTGAAAATTTTGGCCAAATTTTGGCCAATATATCAGGAGAACATGATGTGGAAAGAGGTATACTAAATTTCAGCTTCAAAGGCATCGCTTTAAAGTTGCTAATAAGAGGCGCAGGCCTTTCAAGATGCGTTCGAAAATTCTGCGTCTCTTCGTTAAACAGTCACTGTCTCGAAACTTCTGCCCCACTTCTCGCGCACTGATTTGCTCTCCGGAGACGTTACTTTGTGCCATCCCTTTCGACGGCATATTCTCCTGTTACAAAGCGCAGTTTTGTGCGTTTAGAAAATTTTCGCCAGATTTTGGCCAATGTATCATGAGAACATGAAGTGGAAAGAGGTATACTAAATTTCAGCTCTAAATGCATCGCCTTAAAGTTGCCAATAAGAGGCGCAGGCCTTTCAAGAGGTGTTCGAAAATTCTGCGTCTCTTCGTTAAACAGTCGCAGTCTCGAAACATCTGCGCCACTCCTCGCTCTTTGATTTGCTCTCCGGAGACGTTACTTTGTGCCATCTCTTTCAACGGCATGATCTCCTGTTAAAAAGCGCAATTTTGTGAATTCTGAAAATTTTCGCCAGATTTTGGCCAATATATCAGGAGAACATGAAGTGGAAAGAGGTACACTAAATTTCAGCTTCAAAGGCATCGCTTTAAAGTTGCTAATATGAGGCGCATTCCTTTCAAGAGGCGTTCGAAAATTCTGCGTATCTTCGTTAAACAGTCACTGTCTCGAAACTCCTGCCCCACTTCTCGCTCACAGATTTGCTCTCCGGAGACGTTACTTTGTGCCATCCCTTTCGATGGCAAGTTCTCCTGTTACAAAGCGCAATTTTGTGCGTTCTGAAAATTTTCGCCAGATTTTGGCCAATATATCATGAGAACATGAAGTGGAAAGAGGTATACTAAATTTCAGCTTCAAATGCATCGCTTTAAAGTTGCTAATATGAAGCGCATTCCTTTCAAGAGGCGTTCGAAAATTCTGCGCCTCTTCGTTAAACAGTCACTGTCTCGAAACTTCTGCCCCACTTCTCGCGCACTGATTTGCTCTCCGGAGACGTTACTTTGTGCCATCTCTTTCGACGGCATGTTCTCCTGTTACGAAGCCCAATGTTGTGCATTCTGAAAATTTTCGCCAAATTTGGGCCAATGTATCAGGAGAACATGAAGTGGAAAGAGGTATACTAAATTTCAGCTTCAAAGGCATCGCCTTAAAGTTGGAAATAAGAGGCGGAGGACTTTCAAGAGGCGTTCGAATATTCTGCGTCTCTTCGTTAAACAGTCACTGTCTCGAAACATCTGCGCCACTCCTCGCTCTTCGATTTGATCTCCGGAGACGTTACTTTGTGTCATCCCTTTCGACGGCATGTTCTCCTGTTACAATGCCCAATTTTGTGCATTCTGAAAATATTCGCAGGTTTTGGCCAATATATCATGAGAACATGAAGTGGAAAGAGGTATACTAAATTTCAGCTCTAAATGCATCGCCTTAAAGTTGCCAATAAGAGGCGCAGGCCTTTCAAGAGGTGTTCGAAAATTCTGCGTCTCTTCGTTAAACAGTCGCAGTCTCGAAACATCTGCGCCACTCCTCGCTCTTTGATTTGCTCAATGGAGACGTTACTTTGTGCCATCTCTTTCAACGGCATGTTCTCCTGTTACAAAGCGCAATTTTGTGCGTTCTGAAAATTTTCGCCAGATTTTGGCCAATGTATCATGAGAACATGAAGTGGAAAGAGCTATACTAAATTTCAGCTTCAAATGCATCGCCTTAAAGTTGCCAATAAGAGGCGCAGGCCTTTCAAGAGGTGTTCGAAAATTCTGCGTCTCTTCGTTAAAAAGTCGCAGTCTCGAAACATCTGCGCCACTTCTCGCTCTTTGATTTGCTCTCCGGAGACGTTACTTTGTGCCATCCCTTTCGACGGCATGTTCTCCTGTTACAAAGCCCAATTTTGTGCATTCTGAAAATTTTGGCCAAATTTTGGCCAATGTATGAGGAGAACATAAAGTGGAAAGAGGTACACAAAATTTCAGCTTCAAAGGCATCGCTGTAAAGTTGCTAATATGAGGCGCATTCCTTTCAAGAGGCGTTCGAAAATTCTGCGTCTCTTCGTTAAACAGTCACTGTCTCGAAACTTCTGCCCCACTTCTCGCTCACAGATTTGCTCTCCGGAGACGTTACTTTGTGCCATCCCTTTCGATGGCAAGTTCTCCTGTTACAAAGCGCAATTTTGTGCGTTCTGAAAATTTTCGCCAGATTTTGGCCAATGTATCATGAGAACATGAAGTGGAAAGAGCTATACTAAATTTCAGCTTCAAATGCATCGCCTTAAAGTTGCCAATAAGAGGCGCAGGCCTTTCAAGAGGTGTTCGAAAATTCTGCGTCTCTTCGATAAACAGTCGCAGTCTCGAAACATCTGCGCCACTTCTCGCTCTTTGATTTGCTCTCCGGAGACGTTACTTTGTGCCATCCCTTTCGACGGCATGTTCTCCTGTTACAAAGCCCAATTTTGTGCATTCTGAAAATTTTGGCCAAATTTTGGCCAATGTATGAGGAGAACATAAAGTGGAAAGAGGTACACTAAATTTCAGCTTCAAATGCATCGCTTTAAAGTTGCTAATAAGAGGCGCAGGCCTTTCAAGCTGCGTTCGAAAATTCTGCGTCTCTTCGTTAAACAGTCACTGTCTCGAAACTTCTGCCCCACTTCTCGCGCACTGATTTGCTCTCCGGAGACGTTACTTTGTGCCATCCCTTTCGACGGCATATTCTCCTGTTACAAAGCGCAGTTTTGTGCGTTTAGAAAATTTTCGCCAGATTTTGGCCAATGTATCATGAGAACATGAAGTGGAAAGAGGTATACTAAATTTCAGCTCTAAATGCATCGCCTTAAAGTTGCCAATAAGAGGCGCAGGCCTTTCAAGAGGTATTCGAAAATTCTGCGTCTCTTCGTTAAACAGTCGCAGTCTCGAAACATCTGCGCCACTCCTCGCTCTTTGATTTGCTCAATGGAGACGTTACTTTGTGCCATCTCTTTCAACGGCATGATCTCCTGT
Source organism: Andrena cerasifolii (assembly GCF_050908995.1). NCBI lineage: Eukaryota > Metazoa > Arthropoda > Insecta > Hymenoptera > Andrenidae > Andrena > Andrena cerasifolii. The sequence goes on from NW_027485665.1 coordinate 19,216, forward strand.
TAAAAAGCGCAATTTTGTGAAATCTGAAAATTTTCGCCAGATTTTGGCCAATATATCAGGAGAACATGAAGTGGCAAGAGGTACACTAAATTTCAGCTTCAAAGGCATCGCCGTAAAGTTGCTAATAAGAGGCGCAGGCCTTTCAAGATGCGTTCGAAAATTCTGCGTCTCTTCGTTAAACAGTCACTGTCTCGAAACATCTGCGCCACTTCTCGCTCTTTGATTTGCTCTCCGGAGACGTTACTTTGTGCCATCCCTTTCGACGGCATGTTCTCCTGTTACAAAGCCCAATTTTGTGCATTCTGAAAATTTTGGCCAAATTTTGGCCAATGTATCAGGAGAACATGAAGTGGAAAGAGGTACACTAAATTTCAGCTTCAAATGCATCGCTTTAAAGTTGCTAATAAGAGGCGCAGGCCTTTCAAGATGCGTTCGAAAATTCTGCGTCTCTTCGTTAAACAGTCACTGTCTCGAAACTTCTGCCCCACTTCTCGCGAACTGATTTGCTCTCCGGAGACGTTACTTTGTGCCATCCCTTTCGACGGCATATTCTCCTGTTACAAAGCCCAATGTTGTGCATTCTGAAAATTTTCGCCAAATTTGGGCCAATGTATCAGGAGAACATGAAGTGGAAAGAGGTATACTAAATTTCAGCTTCAAAGGCATCGCCTTAAAGTTGGAAATAAGAGGCGGAGGCCTTTCAAGAGGCGTTCGAAAATTCTGCGTCTCTTCGTTAAACAGTCACTGTCTCGAAACTTCTGCCCCACTTCTCGCTCTGTGATTTGCTCTCCGGAGACGTTACTTTGTGCCATCCCTTTCGACGGCATGTTCTCCTGTTACAAAGCCCAATTTTGTGCATTCTGAAAATTTTGGCCAAATTTTGGCCAATATATCAGGAGAACATGATGTGGAAAGAGGTATACTAAATTTCAGCTTCAAAGGCATCGCTTTAAAGTTGCTAATAAGAGGCGCAGGCCTTTCAAGATGCGTTCGAAAATTCTGCGTCTCTTCGTTAAACAGTCACTGTCTCGAAACTTCTGCCCCACTTCTCGCGCACTGATTTGCTCTCCGGAGACGTTACTTTGTGCCATCCCTTTCGACGGCATATTCTCCTGTTACAAAGCGCAGTTTTGTGCGTTTAGAAAATTTTCGCCAGATTTTGGCCAATGTATCATGAGAACATGAAGTGGAAAGAGGTATACTAAATTTCAGCTCTAAATGCATCGCATTAAAGTTGCCAATAAGAGGCGCAGGCCTTTCAAGAGGTGTTCGAAAATTCTGCGTCTCTTCGTTAAACAGTCGCAGTCTCGAAACATCTGCGCCACTCCTCGCTCTTTGATTTGCTCTCCGGAGACGTTACTTTGTGCCATCTCTTTCAACGGCATGATCTCCTGTTAAAAAGCGCAATTTTGTGAATTCTGAAAATTTTCGCCAGATTTTGGCCAATATATCAGGAGAACATGAAGTGGAAAGAGGTACACTAAATTTCAGCTTCAAAGGCATCGCTTTAAAGTTGCTAATATGAGGCGCATTCCTTTCAAGAGGCGTTCGAAAATTCTGCGTATCTTCGTTAAACAGTCACTGTCTCGAAACTCCTGCCCCACTTCTCGCTCACAGATTTGCTCTCCGGAGACGTTACTTTGTGCCATCCCTTTCGATGGCAAGTTCTCCTGTTACAAAGCGCAATTTTGTGCGTTCTGAAAATTTTCGCCAGATTTTGGCCAATATATCATGAGAACATGAAGTGGAAAGAGGTATACTAAATTTCAGCTTCAAATGCATCGCTTTAAAGTTGCTAATATGAAGCGCATTCCTTTCAAGAGGCGTTCGAAAATTCTGCGCCTCTTCGTTAAACAGTCACTGTCTCGAAACTTCTGCCCCACTTCTCGCGCACTGATTTGCTCTCCGGAGACGTTACTTTGTGCCATCTCTTTCAACGGCATGTTCTCCTGTTACAAAGCGCAATTTTGTGCGTTCTGAAAATTTTCGCCAGATTTTGGCCAATGTATCATAAGAACATGAAGTGGAAAGAGCTATACTAAATTTCAGCTTCAAATGCATCGCCTTAAAGTTGCCAATAAGAGGCGCAGGCCTTTCAAGAGGTGTTCGAAAATTCTGCGTCTCTTCGATAAACAGTCGCAGTCTCGAAACATCTGCGCCACTTCTCGCTCTTTGATTTGCTCTCCGGAGACGTTACTTTGTGCCATCCCTTTCGACGGCATGTTCTCCTGTTACGAAGCCCAATGTTGTGCATTCTGAAAATTTTCGCCAAATTTGGGCCAATGTATCAGGAGAACATGAAGTGGAAAGAGGTATACTAAATTTCAGCTTCAAAGTCATCGCCTTAAAGTTGGAAATAAGAGGCGGAGGACTTTCAAGAGGCGTTCGAATATTCTGCGTCTCTTCGTTAAACAGTCACTGTCTCGAAACATCTGCGCCACTCCTCGCTCTTCGATTTGATCTCCGGAGACGTTACTTTGTGCCATCCCTTTCGACGGCATGTTCTCCTGTTACAATGCCCAATTTTGTGCATTCTGAAAATATTCGCAGGTTTTGGCCAATATATCATGAGAACATGAAGTGGAAAGAGGTATACTAAATTTCAGCTCTAAATGCATCGCCTTAAAGTTGCCAATAAGAGGCGCAGGCCTTTCAAGAGGTGTTCGAAAATTCTGCGTCTCTTCGTTAAACAGTCGCAGTCTCGAAACATCTGCGCCACTCCTCGCTCTTTGATTTGCTCAATGGAGACGTTACTTTGTGCCATCTCTTTCAACGGCATGTTCTCCTGTTACAAAGCGCAATTTTGTGCGTTCTGAAAATTTTCGCCAGATTTTGGCCAATGTATCATGAGAACATGAAGTGGAAAGAGCTATACTAAATTTCAGCTTCAAATGCATCGCCTTAAAGTTGCCAATAAGAGGCGCAGGCCTTTCAAGAGGTGTTCGAAAATTCTGCGTCTCTTCGTTAAACAGTCGCAGTCTCGAAACATCTGCGCCACTTCTCGCTCTTTGATTTGCTCTCCGGAGACGTTACTTTGTGCCATCCCTTTCGACGGCATGTTCTCCTGTTACAAAGCCCAATTTTGTGCATTCTGAAAATTTTGGCCAAATTTTGGCCAATGTATGAGGAGAACATAAAGTGGAAAGAGGTACACAAAATTTCAGCTTCAAAGGCATCGCTGTAAAGTTGCTAATATGAGGCGCATTCCTTTCAAGAGGCGTTCGAAAATTCTGCGTCTCTTCGTTAAACAGTCACTGTCTCGAAACTTCTGCCCCACTTCTCGCTCACAGATTTGCTCTCCGGAGACGTTACTTTGTGCCATCCCTTTCGATGGCAAGTTCTCCTGTTACAAAGCGCAATTTTGTGCGTTCTGAAAATTTTCGCCAGATTTTGGCCAATGTATCATGAGAACATGAAGTGGAAAGAGCTATACTAAATTTCAGCTTCAAATGCATCGCCTTAAAGTTGCCAATAAGAGGCGCAGGCCTTTCAAGAGGTGTTCGAAAATTCTGCGTCTCTTCGATAAACAGTCGCAGTCTCGAAACATCTGCGCCACTTCTCGCTCTTTGATTTGCTCTCCGGAGACGTTACTTTGTGCCATCCCTTTCGACGGCATGTTCTCCTGTTACAATGCCCAATTTTGTGCATTCTGAAAATATTCGCAGGTTTTGGCCAATATATCATGAGAACATGAAGTGGAAAGAGGTATACTAAATTTCAGCTTCAAAGGCATCGCCTTAAAGTTGCCAATAAGAGGCGCAGGCCTTTCAAGAGGTGTTCGAAAATTCTGCGTCTCTTCGTTAAACAGTCGCAGTCTCGAAACATCTGCGCCACTCCTCGCTCTTTGATTTGCTCAATGGAGACGTTACTTTGTGCCATCTCTTTCAACGGCATGATCTCCTGTTAAAAAGCGCAATTTTGTGAAATCTGAAAATTTTCGCCAGATTTTGGCCAATATATCAGGAGAACATGAAGTGGAAAGAGGTACACTAAATTTCAGCTTCAAAGGCATCGCCGTAAAGTTGCTAATAAGAGGCGCAGGCCTTTCAAGATGCGTTCGAAAATTCTGCGTCTCTTCGTTAAACAGTCACTGTCTCGAAACATCTGCGCCACTTCTCGCTCTTTGATTTGCTCTCCGGAGACGTTACTTTGTGCCATCTCTTTCAACGGCATGTTCTCCTGTTACAAAGCGCAATTTTGTGCGTTCTGAAAATTTTCGCCAGATTTTGGCCAATGTATCATGAGAACATGAAGTGGAAAGAGCTATACTAAATTTCAGCTTCAAATGCATCGCCTTAAAGTTGCCAATAAGAGGCGCAGGCCTTTCAAGAGGTGTTCGAAAATTCTGCGTCTCTTCGATAAACAGTCGCAGTCTCGAAACATCTGCGCCACTTCTCGCTCTTTGATTTGCTCTCCGGAGACGTTACTTTGTGCCATCCCTTTCGACGGCATGTTCTCCTGTTACGAAGCCCAATGTTGTGCATTCTGAAAATTTTCGCCAAATTTGGGCCAATGTATCAGGAGAACATGAAGTGGAAAGAGGTATACTAAATTTCAGCTTCAAAGGCATCGCCTTAAAGTTGGAAATAAGAGGCGGAGGACTTTCAAGAGGCGTTCGAATATTCTGCGTCTCTTCGTTAAACAGTCACTGTCTCGAAACATCTGCGCCACTCCTCGCTCTTCGATTTGATCTCCGGAGACGTTACTTTGTGCCATCCCTTTCGACGGCATGTTCTCCTGTTACAATGCCCAATTTTGTGCATTCTGAAAATATTCGCAGGTTTTGGCCAATATATCATGAGAACATGAAGTGGAAAGAGGTATACTAAATTTCAGCTCTAAATGCATCGCCTTAAAGTTGCCAATAAGAGGCGCAGGCCTTTCAAGAGGTGTTCGAAAATTCTGCGTCTCTTCGTTAAACAGTCGCAGTCTCGAAACATCTGCGCCACTCCTCGCTCTTTGATTTGCTCAATGGAGACGTTACTTTGTGCCATCTCTTTCAACGGCATGTTCTCCTGTTACAAAGCGCAATTTTGTGCGTTCTGAAAATTTTCGCCAGATTTTGGCCAATGTATCATGAGAACATGAAGTGGAAAGAGCTATACTAAATTTCAGCTTCAAATGCATCGCCTTAAAGTTGCCAATAAGAGGCGCAGGCCTTTCAAGAGGTGTTCGAAAATTCTGCGTCTCTTCGTTAAACAGTCGCAGTCTCGAAACATCTGCGCCACTTCTCGCTCTTTGATTTGCTCTCCGGAGACGTTACTTTGTGCCATCCCTTTCGACGGCATGTTCTCCTGTTACAAAGCCCAATTTTGTGCATTCTGAAAATTTTGGCCAAATTTTGGCCAATGTATGAGGAGAACATAAAGTGGAAAGAGGTACACTAAATTTCAGCTTCAAAGGCATCGCCGTAAAGTTGCTAATAAGAGGCGCAGGCCTTTCAAGATGCGTTCGAAAATTCTGCGTCTCTTCGTTAAACAGTCACTGTCTCGAAACATCTGCGCCACTTCTCGCTCTTTGATTTGCTCTCCGGTGACGTTACTTTGTGCCATCTCTTTCAACGGCATGTTCTCCTGTTACAAAGCGCAATTTTGTGCGTTCTGAAAATTTTCGCCAGATTTTGGCCAATGTATCATGAGAACATGAAGTGGAAAGAGCTATACTAAATTTCAGCTTCAAATGCATCGCCTTAAAGTTGCCAATAAGAGGCGCAGGCCTTTCAAGAGGTGTTCGAAAATTCTGCGTCTCTTCGTTAAACAGTCGCAGTCTCGAAACATCTGCGCCACTTCTCGCTCTTTGATTTGCTCTCCGGAGACGTTACTTTGTGCCATCCCTTTCGACGGCATGTTCTCCTGTTACAAAGCCCAATTTTGTGCATTCTGAAAATTTTGGCCAAATTTTGGCCAATGTATGAGGAGAACATGAAGTGGAAAGAGGTACACAAAATTTCAGCTTCAAAGGCATCGCTGTAAAGTTGCTAATATGAGGCGCATTCCTTTCAAGAGGCGTTCGAAAATTCTGCGTCTCTTCGTTAAACAGTCACTGTCTCGAAACTTCTGCCCCACTTCTCGCTCACAGATTTGCTCTCCGGAGACGTTACTTTGTGCCATCCCTTTCGATGGCAAGTTCTCCTGTTACAAAGCGCAATTTTGTGCGTTCTGAAAATTTTCGCCAGATTTTGGCCAATATATCATGAGAACATGAAGTGGAAAGAGGTATACTAAATTTCAGCTTCAAATGCATCGCTTTAAAGTTGCTAATATGAAGCGCATTCCTTTCAAGAGGCGTTCGAAAATTCTGCGCCTCTTCGTTAAACAGTCACTGTCTCGAAACTTCTGCCCCACTTCTCGCGCACTGATTTGCTCTCCGGAGACGTTACTTTGTGCCATCTCTTTCAACGGCATGTTCTCCTGTTACAAAGCGCAATTTTGTGCGTTCTGAAAATTTTCGCCAGATTTTGGCCAATGTATCATGAGAACATGAAGTGGAAAGAGCTATACTAAATTTCAGCTTCAAATGCATCGCCTTAAAGTTGCCAATAAGAGGCGCAGGCCTTTCAAGAGGTGTTCGAAAATTCTGCGTCTCTTCGTTAAACAGTCGCAGTCTCGAAACATCTGCGCCACTTCTCGCTCTTTGATTTGCTCTCCGGAGACGTTACTTTGTGCCATCCCTTTCGACGGCATGTTCTCCTGTTACGAAGCCCAATGATGTGCATTCTGAAAATTTTGGCCAAATTTTGGCCAATGTATGAGGAGAACATAAAGTGGAAAGAGGTACACAAAATTTCAGCTTCAAAGGCATCGCTGTAAAGTTGCTAATATGAGGCGCATTCCTTTCAAGAGGCGTTCGAAAATTCTGCGTCTCTTCGTTAAACAGTCACTGTCTCGAAACTTCTGCCCACTTCTCGCTCACAGATTTGCTCTCCGGAGACGTTACTTTGTGCCATCCCTTTCGATGGCAAGTTCTCCTGTTACAAAGCGCAATTTTGTGCGTTCTGAAAATTTTCGCCAGATTTTGGCCAATGTATCATGAGAACATGAAGTGGAAAGAGCTATACTAAATTTCAGCTTCAAATGCATCGCCTTAAAGTTGCCAATAAGAGGCGCAGGCCTTTCAAGAGGTGTTCGAAAATTCTGCGTCTCTTCGATAAACAGTCGCAGTCTCGAAACATCTGCGCCACTTCTCGCTCTTTGATTTGCTCTCCGGAGACGTTACTTTGTGCCATCCCTTTCGACGGCATGTTCTCCTGTTACAATGCCCAATTTTGTGCATTCTGAAAATATTCGCAGGTTTTGGCCAATATATCATGAGAACATGAAGTGGAAAGAGGTATACTAAATTTCAGCTTCAAAGGCATCGCCTTAAAGTTGCCAATAAGAGGCGCAGGCCTTTCAAGAGGTGTTCGAAAATTCTGCGTCTCTTCGTTAAACAGTCGCAGTCTCGAAACATCTGCGCCACTCCTCGCTCTTTGATTTGCTCAATGGAGACGTTACTTTGTGCCATCTCTTTCAACGGCATGATCTCCTGTTAAAAAGCGCAATTTTGTGAAATCTGAAAATTTTCGCCAGATTTTGGCCAATATATCAGGAGAACATGAAGTGGAAAGAGGTACACTAAATTTCAGCTTCAAAGGCATCGCCGTAAAGTTGCTAATAAGAGGCGCAGGCCTTTCAAGATGCGTTCGAAAATTCTGCGTCTCTTCGTTAAACAGTCACTGTCTCGAAACATCTGCGCCACTTCTCGCTCTTTGATTTGCTCTCCGGAGACGTTACTTTGTGCCATCTCTTTCAACGGCATGTTCTCCTGTTACAAAGCGCAATTTTGTGCGTTCTGAAAATTTTCGCCAGATTTTGGCCAATGTATCATGAGAACATGAAGTGGAAAGAGCTATACTAAATTTCAGCTTCAAATGCATCGCCTTAAAGTTGCCAATAAGAGGCGCAGGCCTTTCAAGAGGTGTTCGAAAATTCTGCGTCTCTTCGATAAACAGTCGCAGTCTCGAAACATCTGCGCCACTTCTCGCTCTTTGATTTGCTCTCCGGAGACGTTACTTTGTGCCATCCCTTTCGACGGCATGTTCTCCTGTTACGAAGCCCAATGTTGTGCATTCTGAAAATTTTCGCCAAATTTGGGCCAATGTATCAGGAGAACATGAAGTGGAAAGAGGTATACTAAATTTCAGCTTCAAAGGCATCGCCTTAAAGTTGGAAATAAGAGGCGGAGGACTTTCAAGAGGCGTTCGAATATTCTGCGTCTCTTCGTTAAACAGTCACTGTCTCGAAACATCTGCGCCACTCCTCGCTCTTCGATTTGATCTCCGGAGACGTTACTTTGTGCCATCCCTTTCGACGGCATGTTCTCCTGTTACAATGCCCAATTTTGTGCATTCTGAAAATATTCGCAGGTTTTGGCCAATATATCATGAGAACATGAAGTGGAAAGAGGTATACTAAATTTCAGCTCTAAATGCATCGCCTTAAAGTTGCCAATAAGAGGCGCAGGCCTTTCAAGAGGTGTTCGAAAATTCTGCGTCTCTTCGTTAAACAGTCGCAGTCTCGAAACATCTGCGCCACTCCTCGCTCTTTGATTTGCTCAATGGAGACGTTACTTTGTGCCATCTCTTTCAACGGCATGTTCTCCTGTTACAAAGCGCAATTTTGTGCGTTCTGAAAATTTTCGCCAGATTTTGGCCAATGTATCATGAGAACATGAAGTGGAAAGAGCTATACTAAATTTCAGCTTCAAATGCATCGCCTTAAAGTTGCCAATAAGAGGCGCAGGCCTTTCAAGAGGTGTTCGAAAATTCTGCGTCTCTTCGTTAAACAGTCGCAGTCTCGAAACATCTGCGCCACTTCTCGCTCTTTGATTTGCTCTCCGGAGACGTTACTTTGTGCCATCCCTTTCGACGGCATGTTCTCCTGTTACAAAGCCCAATTTTGTGCATTCTGAAAATTTTGGCCAAATTTTGGCCAATGTATGAGGAGAACATAAAGTGGAAAGAGGTACACTAAATTTCAGCTTCAAAGGCATCGCCGTAAAGTTGCTAATAAGAGGCGCAGGCCTTTCAAGATGCGTTCGAAAATTCTGCGTCTCTTCGTTAAACAGTCACTGTCTCGAAACATCTGCGCCACTTCTCGCTCTTTGATTTGCTCTCCGGAGACGTTACTTTGTGCCATCTCTTTCAACGGCATGTTCTCCTGTTACAAAGCGCAATTTTGTGCGTTCTGAAAATTTTCGCCAGATTTTGGCCAATGTATCATGAGAACATGAAGTGGAAAGAGCTATACTAAATTTCAGCTTCAAATGCATCGCCTTAAAGTTGCCAATAAGAGGCGCAGGCCTTTCAAGAGGTGTTCGAAAATTCTGCGTCTCTTCGTTAAACAGTCGCAGTCTCGAAACATCTGCGCCACTTCTCGCTCTTTGATTTGCTCTCCGGAGACGTTACTTTGTGCCATCCCTTTCGACGGCATGTTCTCCTGTTACAAAGCCCAATTTTGTGCATTCTGAAAATTTTGGCCAAATTTTGGCCAATGTATGAGGAGAACATGAAGTGGAAAGAGGTACACAAAATTTCAGCTTCAAAGGCATCGCTGTAAAGTTGCTAATATGAGGCGCATTCCTTTCAAGAGGCGTTCGAAAATTCTGCGTCTCTTCGTTAAACAGTCACTGTCTCGAAACTTCTGCCCCACTTCTCGCTCACAGATTTGCTCTCCGGAGACGTTACTTTGTGCCATCCCTTTCGATGGCAAGTTCTCCTGTTACAAAGCGCAATTTTGTGCGTTCTGAAAATTTTCGCCAGATTTTGGCCAATATATCATGAGAACATGAAGTGGAAAGAGGTATACTAAATTTCAGCTTCAAATGCATCGCTTTAAAGTTGCTAATATGAAGCGCATTCCTTTCAAGAGGCGTTCGAAAATTCTGCGCCTCTTCGTTAAACAGTCACTGTCTCGAAACTTCTGCCCCACTTCTCGCGCACTGATTTGCTCTCCGGAGACGTTACTTTGTGCCATCTCTTTCAACGGCATGTTCTCCTGTTACAAAGCGCAATTTTGTGCGTTCTGAAAATTTTCGCCAGATTTTGGCCAATGTATCATGAGAACATGAAGTGGAAAGAGCTATACTAAATTTCAGCTTCAAATGCATCGCCTTAAAGTTGCCAATAAGAGGCGCAGGCCTTTCAAGAGGTGTTCGAAAATTCTGCGTCTCTTCGTTAAACAGTCGCAGTCTCGAAACATCTGCGCCACTTCTCGCTCTTTGATTTGCTCTCCGGAGACGTTACTTTGTGCCATCCCTTTCGACGGCATGTTCTCCTGTTACGAAGCCCAATGATGTGCATTCTGAAAATTTTCGCCAAATTTGGGCCAATGTATCAGGAGAACATGAAGTGGAAAGAGGTATACTAAATTTCAGCTTCAAAGGCATCGCCTTAAAGTTGGAAATAAGAGGCGGAGGCCTTTCAAGAGGCGTTCGAATATTCTGCGTCTCTTCGTTAAACAGTCACTGTCTCGAAACATCTGCGCCACTCCTCGCTCTTCGATTTGATCTCCGGAGACGTTACTTTGTGCCATCCCTTTCGACGGCATGTTCTCCTGTTACAATGCCCAATTTTGTGCATTCTGAAAATATTCGCAGGTTTTGGCCAATATATCATGAGAACATAAAGTGGAAAGAGGTATACTAAATTTCAGCTCTAAATGCATCGCCTTAAAGTTGCCAATAAGAGGCGCAGGCCTTTCAAGAGGTGTTCGAAAATTCTGCGTCTCTTCGTTAAACAGTCACTGTCTCGAAACATCTGCGCCACTCCTCGCTCTTTGATTTGCTCAATGGAGACGTTACTTTGTGCCATCTCTTTCAACGGCATGATCTCCTGTTAAAAAGCGCAATTTTGTGAATTCTGAAAATTTTCGCCAGATTTTGGCCAATATATCAGGAGAACATGAAGTGGAAAGAGGTACACTAAATTTCAGCTTCAAAGGCATCGCTTTAAAGTTGCTAATATGAGGCGCATTCCTTTCAAGAGGCGTTAGAAAATTCTGCGTCTCTTCGTTAAACAGTCACTGTCTCGAAACTTCTGCCCCACTTCTCGCTCACTGATTTGCTCTCCGGAGACGTTACTTTGTGCCATCCCTTTCGACGGCATATTCTCCTGTTACAAAGCCCAATTTTGTGCATTCTGAAAATTTTCGCCAAATTTTGGCCAATGTATCAGGAGAACATGAAGTGGAAAGAGGTATACTAAATTTCAGCTTCAAAGGCATCGCCGTAAAGTTGCTAATAAGAGGCGCAGGCCTTTCAAGATGCGTTCGAAAATTCTGCGTCTCTTCGTTAAACAGTCACTGTCTCGAAACATCTGCGCCACTTCTCGCTCTTTGATTTGCTCTCCGGAGACGTTACTTTGTGCCATCCCTTTCGACGGCATGTTCTCCTGTTACAAAGCCCAATTTTGTGCATTCTGAAAATTTTGGCCAAATTTTGGCCAATGTATGAGGAGAACATGAAGTGGAAAGAGGTTCACAAAATTTCAGCTTCAAAGGCATCGCTGTAAAGTTGCTAATATGAGGCGCATTCCTTTCAAGAGGCGTTCGAAAATTCTGCGTCTCTTCGTTAAACAGTCACTGTCTCGAAACTTCTGCCCCACTTCTCGCGCACTGATTTGCTCTCCGGAGACGTTACTTTGTGCCATCTCTTTCAACGGCATGTTCTCCTGTTACAAAGCGCAATTTTGTGCGTTCTGAAAATTTTCGCCAGATTTTGGCCAATGTATCATGAGAACATGAAGTGGAAAGAGCTATACTAAATTTCAGCTTCAAATGCATCGCCTTAAAGTTGCCAATAAGAGGCGCAGGCCTTTCAAGAGGTGTTCGAAAATTCTGTGTCTCTACGTTAAACAGTCGCAGTCTCGAAACATCTGCGCCACTTCTCGCTCTTTGATTTGCTTTCCGGAGACGTTACTTTGTGTCATATCTTTCGACGGCATGTTCTCCTGTTACAAAGCCCAATGTTGTGCATTCTGAAAATTTTCGCCAAATTTGGGCCAATGTATCAGGAGAACATGAAGTGGAAAGAGGTACACTAAATTTCAGCTTCAAAGGCATCGCTTTAAAGTTGCTATTATGGGGCGCATTCCTTTCAAGAGGCGTTCGAAAATTCTGCGTCTCTTCGTTAAACAGTCACTGTCTCGAAAGTTCTGCCCCACTTCTCGCTCACTGATTTGCTCTCCGGAGACGTTACTTTGTGCCATCCCTTTCGACGGCATGTTCTCCTGTTACAAAGCCCAATTTTGTGCCTTCTGAAAATTTTCGCCAAATTTTGGCCAATGTATCAGGAGTACATGAAGTGGAAAGAGGTATACTAAATTTCAGCTTCAAAGGCATCGCCTTAAAGTTGGAAATAAGAGGCGGAGGCCTTTCAAGAGGCGTTCGAAAATTCTGCGTCTCTTCGTTAAACAGTCACTGTCTCGAAACATCTGCGCCACTCCTCGCTCTTCGATTTGATCTCCGGAGACGTTACTTTTTGCCATCTCTTTCGACGGCATGTTCTCCTGTTACAAAGCGCAATTTTGTGCATTCTGAAAATATTCGCAGGTTTTGGCCAATATATCAGGAGAACATGAAGTGGAAAGAGGTACACTAAATTTCAGCTTCAAAGGCATCGCTTTAAAGTTGCTAATATGAGGCGCATTCCTTTCAAGAGGCGTTCGAAAATTCAGCGTCTCTTCGTTAAACAGTCACTGTCTCGAAACATCTGCGCCACTCCTCGCTCTTCGATTTGCTCTCCGGAGACGTTACTTTGTGCCATCCCTTTCGACGGCATGTTCTCCTGTTACAAAGCCCAATTTTGTGCATTCTCGAAATTTTCGCCTAATTTTGGCCAATATATCAGGAGAACATGAAGTGGAAAGAGGTACACTAAATTTCAGCTTCAAAGGCATCGCTTTAAAGTTGCTAATATGAGGCGCATTCCTTTCAAGAGGCGTTCGAAAATTCAGCGTCTCTTCGTTAAACAGTCACTGTCTCGAAACTTCTGCCCCACTTCTCGCTCACAGATTTGCTCTCCGGAGACGTTACTTTGTGCCATCCCTTTCGATGGCAAGTTCTCCTGTTACAAAGCGCAATTTTGTGCGTTCTGAAAATTTTCGCCAGATTTTGGCCAATGTATCATGAGAACATGAAGTGGAAAGAGCTATACTAAATTTCAGCTTCAAATGCATCGCCTTAAAGTTGCCAATAAGAGGCGCAGGCCTTTCAAGAGGTGTTCGAAAATTCTGCGTCTCTTCGATAAACAGTCGCAGTCTCGAAACATCTGCGCCACTTCTCGCTCTTTGATTTGCTCTCCGGAGACGTTACTTTGTGCCATCCCTTTCGACGGCATGTTCTCCTGTTACAATGCCCAATTTTGTGCATTCTGAAAATATTCGCAGGTTTTGGCCAATATATCATGAGAACATGAAGTGGAAAGAGGTATACTAAATTTCAGCTCTAAATGCATCGCCTTAAAGTTGCCAATAAGAGGCGCAGGCCTTTCAAGAGGTGTTCGAAAATTCTGCGTCTCTTCGTTAAACAGTCGCAGTCTCGAAACATCTGCGCCACTCCTCGCTCTTTGATTTGCTCAATGGAGACGTTACTTTGTGCCATCTCTT
>NW_027485666.1:0-32841 GCF_050908995.1 Andrena cerasifolii
TTTATCGGAATCATTATCGGCTTTTCAATATCGTTTTTCAATATCGTTTTTCGATATCAGTTTTTCAATATTTGTTTTTCAATATCGGTTTTTCAATATCGGTTCTAATATCGGTTTCAATATCGGCTTTTCAATATCGGTTTTTCAATATCAGTTTTTCGATATCAGTTTTTCAATATTTGTTCTCCAATATCGGTTTTTGAATATCGGTTCTAATATCGGATTCAATATCGGGTTTTCAATATCGGTTTTTCAATATCAGTTTTTCGATATCAGTTTTTCAATATTTGTTTTTCAATATCAGTTTTCAATATCGGTTCTAATATCGGATTCAATATCGGTTTTGCATATCAGTTTTTCGATATAGGTTTTTCAATATCGGTTTTTCAATATCGGTTTTGCAATATCAGTTTTTCGATATAGGTTTTTCAATATCGGTTTTTCAATATCGGTTTTTCAATATCGGTTCTAATATCGGTTTCAATATCAGTTTTTCAATATCGGTTTTTCAATATTTGTTCTTCAATATCGGTTTTTCAATATCGGTTTTTCAATATCAGTTTTTCGATATCAGTTTTTCAATATTTGTTTTTCAATATCGGTTTTTCAATATCGGTTCTAATATCGGTTTCAATATCAGTTTTTCAATATCGGGTTTTCAATATCAGTTTTTCGATATCAGTTTTTCAATATTTGTTTTTCAATATCGGGTTTTCAATATCGGTTTTTCAATATCAGTTTTTCGATATCAGTTTTTCAATATTTGTTTTTCAATATCGGTTTTTCAATATCGGTTCTAATATCGGATTCAATATCGGTTTTGCAATATCAGTTTTTCGATATAGGTTTTTCAATATCGGTTTTTCAATATCGGTTTTGCAATATCAGTTTTTCGATATAGGTTTTTCAATATCGGTTTTTCAATATCGGTTTTGCAATATCAGTTTTTCGATATCAGTTTTTCAATATTTGTTTTTCAATATCGGTTTTTCAATATCGGTTCTAATATCGGTTTCAATATCGGTTTTTCAATATCGGTTTTTCAATATCAGTTTTTCGATATCAGTTTTTCAATATTTGTTTTTCAATATCGGTTCTAATATCGGAATCATTATCGGCTTTTCAATATCGGTTTTTCAATATCAGTTTTTCGATATCAGTTTTTCAATATTTGTTTTTCAATATCCGTTTTTCAATATCGGTTCTAATATCGGATTCAATATCGGTTTTGCAATATCAGTTTTTCGATATAAGTTTTTCGATATCAGTTTTTCAATATTTGTTTTTCAATATCGGTTTTTCAATATCGGTTCTAATATCGGATTCAATATCGGTTTTGCAATATCAGTTTTTCGATATAGGTTTTTCAATATCGGTTTTTCAATATCGGTTTTGCAATATCAGTTTTTCGATATAGGTTTTTCAATATCGGTTTTTCAATATCGGTTTTTCAATATCGGTTCTAATATCGGTTTCAATATCAGTTTTTCAATATCGGTTTTTCAATATTTGTTCTTCAATATCGGTTTTTCAATATCGGTTTTTCAATATCAGTTTTTCGATATCAGTTTTTCAATATTTGTTTTTCAATATCGGTTCTAATATCGGTTTCAATATCAGTTTTTCAATATCGGGTTTTCAATATCAGTTTTTCGATATCAGTTTTTCAATATTTGTTTTTCAATATCGGGTTTTCAATATCGGTTTTTCAATATCAGTTTTTCGATATCAGTTTTTCAATATTTGTTTTTCAATATCGGTTCTAATATCGGTTTCAATATCAGTTTTTTCAATATCGGGTTTTCAATATCAGTTTTTCGATATCAGTTTTTCAATATTTGTTTTTCAATATCGGTTCTAATATCGGTTTCAATATCAGTTTTTCAATATCGGGTTTTCAATATCAGTTTTTCGATATCAGTTTTTCAATATTTGTTTTTCAATATCGGTTTTTCAATATCGGTTCTAATATCGGTTTCAATATCAGTTTTTCAATATCGGTTTTTCAATATTTGTTCTTCAATATCGGTTTTTCAATATCGGTTTTTCAATATCAGTTTTTCGATATCAGTTTTTCAATATTTGTTTTTCAATATCGGGTTTTCAATATCGGTTTTTCAATATCAGTTTTTCGATATCAGTTTTTCAATATTTGTTTTTCAATATCGGTTTTTCAATATCGGTTCTAATATCGGTTTCAATATCAGTTTTTCAATATCAGTTTTTCAATATTTGTTCTCCAATGTCGGTTTTGTATATCGGTTCCAATATCGGATTCAATATCGGTTTTGCAATATCAGTTTTTCGATATAGGTTTTTCAATATCGGTTTTTCAATATCGGTTTTGCAATATCAGTTTTTCGATATAGGTTTTTCAATATCGGTTTTTCAATATCGGTTTTTCAATATCGGTTCTAATATCGGTTTCAATATCAGTTTTTCAATATCGGTTTTTCAATATTTGTTCTTCAATATCGGTTTTTCAATATCGGTTTTTCAATATCAGTTTTTCGATATCAGTTTTTCAATATTTGTTTTTCAATATCGGTTCTAATATCGGTTTCAATATCAGTTTTTCAATATCGGGTTTTCAATATCAGTTTTTCGATATCAGTTTTTCAATATTTGTTTTTCAATATCGGGTTTTCAATATCGGTTTTTCAATATCAGTTTTTCGATATCAGTTTTTCAATATTTGTTTTTCAATATCGGTTTTTCAATATCGGTTCTAATATCGGTTTCAATATCAGTTTTCAATATCGGTTTTTCAATATTTGTTCTTCAATATCGGTTTTTCAATATCGGTTTTTCAATATCAGTTTTTCGATATCAGTTTTTCAATATTTGTTTTTCAATATCGGTTCTAATATCGGTTTCAATATCAGTTTTTCAATATCGGGTTTTCAATATCAGTTTTTCGATATCAGTTTTTCAATATTTGTTTTTCAATATCGGGTTTTCAATATCGGTTTTTCAATATCAGTTTTTCGATATCAGTTTTTCAATATTTGTTTTTCAATATCCGTTTTTTCAATATCGGTTCTAATATCGGATTCAATATCGGTTTTGCAATATCAGTTTTTCGATATAAGTTTTTCGATATCAGTTTTTCAATATTTGTTTTTCAATATCGGTTTTTCAATATCGGTTCTAATATCGGATTCAATATCGGTTTTGCAATATCAGTTTTTCGATATAGGTTTTTCAATATCGGTTTTTCAATATCGGTTTTGCAATATCAGTTTTTCGATATAGGTTTTTCAATATCGGTTTTTCAATATCGGTTTTTCAATATCGGTTCTAATATCGGTTTCAATATCAGTTTTTCAATATCGGTTTTTCAATATTTGTTCTTCAATATCGGTTTTTCAATATCGGTTTTTCAATATCAGTTTTTCGATATCAGTTTTTCAATATTTGTTTTTCAATATCGGTTCTAATATCGGTTTCAATATCAGTTTTTCAATATCGGGTTTTCAATATCAGTTTTTCGATATCAGTTTTTCAATATTTGTTTTTCAATATCGGGTTTTCAATATCGGTTTTTCAATATCAGTTTTTCGATATCAGTTTTTCAATATTTGTTTTTCAATATCGGTTCTAATATCGGTTTCAATATCAGTTTTTCAATATCGGGTTTTCAATATCAGTTTTTCGATATCAGTTTTTCAATATTTGTTTTTCAATATCGGTTCTAATATCGGTTTCAATATCAGTTTTTCAATATCGGGTTTTCAATATCAGTTTTTCGATATCAGTTTTTCAATATTTGTTTTTCAATATCGGTTTTTCAATATCGGTTCTAATATCGGTTTCAATATCAGTTTTTCAATATCGGTTTTTCAATATTTGTTCTTCAATATCGGTTTTTCAATATCGGTTTTTCAATATCAGTTTTTCGATATCAGTTTTTCAATATTTGTTTTTCAATATCGGGTTTTCAATATCGGTTTTTCAATATCAGTTTTTCGATATCAGTTTTTCAATATTTGTTTTTCAATATCGGTTTTTCAATATCGGTTCTAATATCGGTTTCAATATCAGTTTTTCAATATCAGTTTTTCAATATTTGTTCTCCAATGTCGGTTTTTGTATATCGGTTCCAATATCGGATTCAATATCGGTTTTTCAATATTTGTTCTTCCATATCGGCTTTTCAATATCGGTTTTTCAATATCAGTTTTTCGATATCAGTTTTTCAATATTTGTTCTCCAATATCGGTTTTTGAATATCGGTTCTAATATCGGATTCAATATCGGTTTTGCAATATCAGTTTTTCGATATAGGTTTTTCAATATCGGTTTTTCAATATCGGTTTTGCAATATCAGTTTTTCGATATAGGTTTTTCAATATCGGTTTTTCAATATCGGTTTTTCAATATCGGTTCTAATATCGGTTTCAATATTTGTTTTTCAATATCGGTTTTTCAATATCGGTTCTAATATCGGATTCAATATCGGTTTTGCAATATCAGTTTTTCGATATAAGTTTTTCGATATCAGTTTTTCAATATTTGTTTTTCAATATCGGTTTTTCAATATCGGTTCTAATATCGGATTCAATATCGGTTTTGCAATATCAGTTTTTCGATATAGGTTTTT
Source organism: Andrena cerasifolii (assembly GCF_050908995.1). NCBI lineage: Eukaryota > Metazoa > Arthropoda > Insecta > Hymenoptera > Andrenidae > Andrena > Andrena cerasifolii. Next base: position 4,604 of record NW_027485666.1, read on the forward strand.
CAATATCGGTTTTTCAATATCGGTTTTGCAATATCAGTTTTTCGATATAGGTTTTTTAATATCGGTTTTTCAATATCGGTTTTTCAATATCGGTTCTAATATCGGTTTCAATATCAGTTTTTCAATATCGGTTTTTCAATATTAGTTCTTCAATATCGGTTTTTCAATATCGGTTTTTCAATATCAGTTTTTCGATATCAGTTTTTCAATAATTGTTTTTCAATATCGGTTTTTCAATATCGGTTCTAATATCGGTTTCAATATCAGTTTTTCAATATCGGGTTTTCAATATCAGTTTTTCGATATCAGTTTTTCAATATTTGTTTTTCAATATCGGGTTTTCAATATCGGTTTTTCAATATCAGTTTTTCGATATCAGTTTTTCAATATTTGTTTTTCAATATCGGTTTTTCAATATCGGTTCTAATATCGGATTCAATATCGGTTTTGCAATATCAGTTTTTCGATATAGGTTTTTCAATATCGGTTTTTCAATATCGGTTTTGCAATATCAGTTTTTCGATATCAGTTTTTCAATATTTGTTTTTCAATATCGGTTTTTCAATATCGGTTCTAATATCGGTTTCAATATCGGTTTTTCAATATCGGTTTTTCAATATCAGTTTTTCGATATCAGTTTTTCAATATTTGTTTTTCAATATCGGTTCTAATATCGGAATCATTATCGGCTTTTCAATATCGGTTTTTCAATATCAGTTTTTCGATATCAGTTTTTCAATATTTGTTCTCCAATATCGGTTTTTGAATATCGGTTCTAATATCGGATTCAATATCGGGTTTTCAATATCGGTTTTTCAATATCAGTTTTTCGATATCAGTTTTTCAATATTTGTTTTTCAATATCGGTTTTTCAATATCGGTTCTAATATCGGATTCAATATCGGTTTTGCAATATCAGTTTTTCGATATAGGTTTTTCAATATCGGTTTTTCAATATCGGCTTTTCAATATCGGTTTTTCAATATCAGTTTTTCGATATCAGTTTTTCAATATTTGTTTTTCAATATCGGTTTTTCAATATCGGTTCTAATATCGGTTTCAATATCGGTTTTTCAATATCGGTTTTTCAATATCAGTTTTTCGATATCAGTTTTTCAATATTTGTTTTTCAATATCGGTTCTAATATCGGAATCATTATCGGCTTTTCAATATCGGTTTTTCAATATCAGTTTTTCGATATCAGTTTTTCAATATTTGTTCCCCAATGTCGGTTTTTGTATATCGGTTCCAATATCGGATTCAATATCGGTTTTTCAATATCGGTTCTAATATCGGATTCAATATCGGTTTTTCAATATCGGTTTTTCAATATCGGGTTTTCAATATCAGTTTTTCGATATTTGTTTTTCAATATCGGTTTTTCAATATCGGTTCTAATATCGGTTTCATTATCGGTTTTTCAATATCGGTTTTTCAATATCGGTTCTAATATCGGTTTCAATATCAGTTTTTCAATATCGGTTTTTCAATATTTGTTCTTCAATATCGGTTTTTCAATATCGGTTTTTCAATATCAGTTTTTCGATATCAGTTTTTCAACATTTGTTTTTCAATATCGGTTTTTCAATATCGGTTCTAATATCGGAATCAATATCGGCTTTTCAATATCGGTTTTTCAATATCAGTTTTTCGATATCAGTTTTTCAATATTTGTTTTTCAATATCGGTTTTTCAATATCGGTTCTAATATCGGTTTCATTATCGGTTTTTCAATATCGGTTTTTCAATATCGGTTCTAATATCGGTTTCAATATCAGTTTTTCAATATCGGTTTTTCAATATTTGTTCTTCAATATCGGTTTTTCAATATCGGTTTTTCAATATCAGTTTTTCGATATCAGTTTTTCAATATTTGTTTTTCAATATCGGTTTTTCAATATCGGTTCTAATATCGGAATCAATATCGGCTTTTCAATATCGGTTTTTCAATATCAGTTTTTCGATATCAGTTTTTCAATATTTGTTCCCCAATGTCGGTTTTTGTATATCGGTTCCAATATCGGATTCAATATCGGTTTTTCAATATCGGTTCTAATATCGGATTCAATATCGGTTTTTCAATATCGGTTTTTCAATATCGGGTTTTCAATATCAGTTTTTCGATATCAGTTTTTCAATATTTGTTCTCCAATATCGGTTTTTGAATATCGGTTCTAATATCGGATTCAATATCGGGTTTTCAATATCGGTTTTTCAATATTTGTTCTTCAATATCGGTTTTTCAATATCGGTTTTTCAATATCAGTTTTTCGATATCAGTTTTTCAATATTTGTTTTTCAATATCGGTTTTTCAATATCGGTTCTAATATCGGAATCAATATCGGCTTTTCAATATCGGTTTTTCAATATCAGTTTTTCGATATCAGTTTTTCAATATTTGTTCCCCAATGTCGGTTTTTGTATATCGGTTCCAATATCGGATTCAATATCGGTTTTTGAATATCGGTTCTAATATCGGATTCAATATCGGGTTTTCAATATCGGTTTTTCAATATCGGTTTTGCAATATCAGTTTTTCGATATAGGTTTTTCAATATCGGTTCTAATATCGGTTTCAATATCGGTTCTAATATCGGTTTCAATATCAGTTTTTCAATATCGGTTTTTCAATATTTGTTTTTCAATATCGGTTTTTCAATATCGGTTCTAATATCGGATTCAATATCGGTTTTGCAATATCAGTTTTTCAATATCAGTTTTTCAATATCAGTTTTTCAATATCGGTTTTTGAATATTTGTTCTCCAATATCGGTTTTTGAATATCGGTTCTAATATCGGAATCATTATCGGCTTTTCAATATCGGTTTTTCAATATCAGTTTTTCGATATCAGTTTTTCAATATTTGTTTTTCAATATCGGTTTTTCAATATCGGTTCTAATATCGGTTTCAATATCGGCTTTTCAATATCGGTTTTTCAATATCAGTTTTTCGATATCAGTTTTTCAATATTTGTTCTCCAATATCGGTTTTTGAATATCGGTTCTAATATCGGATTCAATATCGGGTTTTCAATATCGGTTTTTCAATATCAGTTTTTCGATATCAGTTTTTCAATATTTGTTTTTCAATATCGGTTTTTCAATATCGGTTCTAATATCGGATTCAATATCGGTTTTGCAATATCAGTTTTTCGATATAGGTTTTTCAATATCGGTTTTTCAATATCGGTTTTGCAATATCAGTTTTTCGATATAGGTTTTTCAATATCGGTTTTTCAATATCGGTTTTTCAATATCGGTTCTAATATCGGTTTCAATATCAGTTTTTCAATATCGGTTTTTCAATATTTGTTCTTCAATATCGGTTTTTCAATATCGGTTTTTCAATATCAGTTTTTCGATATCAGTTTTTCAATATTTGTTTTTCAATATCGGTTTTTCAATATCGGTTCTAATATCGGTTTCAATATCAGTTTTTCAATATCGGGTTTTCAATATCAGTTTTTCGATATCAGTTTTTCAATATTTGTTTTTCAATATCGGGTTTTCAATATCGGTTTTTCAATATCAGTTTTTCGATATCAGTTTTTCAATATTTGTTTTTCAATATCGGTTTTTCAATATCGGTTCTAATATCGGATTCAATATCGGTTTTGCAATATCAGTTTTTCGATATAGGTTTTTCAATATCGGTTTTTCAATATCGGTTTTGCAATATCAGTTTTTCGATATAGGTTTTTCAATATCGGTTTTTCAATATCGGTTTTGCAATATCAGTTTTTCGATATCAGTTTTTCAATATTTGTTTTTCAATATCGGTTTTTCAATATCGGTTCTAATATCGGTTTCAATATCGGTTTTTCAATATCGGTTTTTCAATATCAGTTTTTCGATATCAGTTTTTCAATATTTGTTTTTCAATATCGGTTCTAATATCGGAATCATTATCGGCTTTTCAATATCGGTTTTTCAATATCAGTTTTTCGATATCAGTTTTTCAATATTTGTTTTTCAATATCCGTTTTTCAATATCGGTTCTAATATCGGATTCAATATCGGTTTTGCAATATCAGTTTTTCGATATAAGTTTTTCGATATCAGTTTTTCAATATTTGTTTTTCAATATCGGTTTTTCAATATCGGTTCTAATATCGGATTCAATATCGGTTCTAATATCGGATTCAATATCGGTTTTGCAATATCAGTTTTTCGATATAGGTTTTTCAATATCGGTTTTTCAATATCGGTTTTGCAATATCAGTTTTTCGATATAGGTTTTTCAATATCGGTTTTTCAATATCGGTTTTTCAATATCGGTTCTAATATCGGTTTCAATATCAGTTTTTCAATATCGGTTTTTCAATATTTGTTCTTCAATATCGGTTTTTCAATATCGGTTTTTCAATATCAGTTTTTCGATATCAGTTTTTCAATATTTGTTTTTCAATATCGGTTCTAATATCGGTTTCAATATCAGTTTTTCAATATCGGGTTTTCAATATCAGTTTTTCGATATCAGTTTTTCAATATTTGTTTTTCAATATCGGGTTTTCAATATCGGTTTTTCAATATCAGTTTTTCGATATCAGTTTTTCAATATTTGTTTTTCAATATCGGTTCTAATATCGGTTTCAATATCAGTTTTTCAATATCGGGTTTTCAATATCAGTTTTTCGATATCAGTTTTTCAATATTTGTTTTTCAATATCGGTTCTAATATCGGTTTCAATATCAGTTTTTCAATATCGGGTTTTCAATATCAGTTTTTCGATATCAGTTTTTCAATATTTGTTTTTCAATATCGGTTTTTCAATATCGGTTCTAATATCGGTTTCAATATCAGTTTTTCAATATCGGTTTTTCAATATTTGTTCTTCAATATCGGTTTTTCAATATTTGTTCTTCAATATCGGTTTTTCAATATCGGTTTTTCAATATCAGTTTTTCGATATCAGTTTTTCAATATTTGTTTTTCAATATCGGGTTTTCAATATCGGTTTTTCAATATCAGTTTTTCGATATCAGTTTTTCAATATTTGTTTTTCAATATCGGTTTTTCAATATCGGTTCTAATATCGGTTTCAATATCAGTTTTTCAATATCAGTTTTTCAATATTTGTTCTCCAATGTCGGTTTTTGTATATCGGTTCCAATATCGGATTCAATATCGGTTTTTCAATATTTGTTCTTCCATATCGGCTTTTCAATATCGGTTTTTCAATATCAGTTTTTCGATATCAGTTTTTCAATATTTGTTCTCCAATATCGGTTTTTGAATATCGGTTCTAATATCGGATTCAATATCGGTTTTGCAATATCAGTTTTTCGATATAGGTTTTTCAATATCGGTTTTTCAATATCGGTTTTGCAATATCAGTTTTTCGATATAGGTTTTTCAATATCGGTTTTTCAATATCGGTTTTTCAATATCGGTTCTAATATCGGTTTCAATATTTGTTTTTCAATATCGGTTTTTCAATATCGGTTCTAATATCGGATTCAATATCGGTTTTGCAATATCAGTTTTTCGATATAAGTTTTTCGATATCAGTTTTTCAATATTTGTTTTTCAATATCGGTTTTTCAATATCGGTTCTAATATCGGATTCAATATCGGTTTTGCAATATCAGTTTTTCGATATAGGTTTTTCAATATCGGTTTTTCAATATCGGTTTTGCAATATCAGTTTTTCGATATAGGTTTTTTAATATCGGTTTTTCAATATCGGTTTTTCAATATCGGTTCTAATATCGGTTTCAATATCAGTTTTTCAATATCGGTTTTTCAATATTAGTTCTTCAATATCGGTTTTTCAATATCGGTTTTTCAATATCAGTTTTTCGATATCAGTTTTTCAATATTTGTTTTTCAATATCGGTTTTTCAATATCGGTTCTAATATCGGTTTCAATATCAGTTTTTCAATATCGGGTTTTCAATATCAGTTTTTCGATATCAGTTTTTCAATATTTGTTTTTCAATATCGGGTTTTCAATATCGGTTTTTCAATATCAGTTTTTCGATATCAGTTTTTCAATATTTGTTTTTCAATATCGGTTTTTCAATATCGGTTCTAATATCGGATTCAATATCGGTTTTGCAATATCAGTTTTTCGATATAGGTTTTTCAATATCGGTTTTTCAATATCGGTTTTGCAATATCAGTTTTTCGATATCAGTTTTTCAATATTTGTTTTTCAATATCGGTTTTTCAATATCGGTTCTAATATCGGTTTCAATATCGGTTTTTCAATATCGGTTTTTCAATATCAGTTTTTCGATATCAGTTTTTCAATATTTGTTTTTCAATATCGGTTCTAATATCGGAATCATTATCGGCTTTTCAATATCGGTTTTTCAATATCAGTTTTTCGATATCAGTTTTTCAATATTTGTTCTCCAATATCGGTTTTTGAATATCGGTTCTAATATCGGATTCAATATCGGGTTTTCAATATCGGTTTTTCAATATCAGTTTTTCGATATCAGTTTTTCAATATTTGTTTTTCAATATCGGTTTTTCAATATCGGTTCTAATATCGGATTCAATATCGGTTTTGCAATATCAGTTTTTCGATATAGGTTTTTCAATATCGGTTTTTCAATATCGGTTTTTCAATATCAGTTTTTCGATATCAGTTTTTCAATATTTGTTCTCCAATATCGGTTTTTGAATATCGGTTCTAATATCGGATTCAATATCGGGTTTTCAATATCGGTTTTTCAATATCAGTTTTTCGATATCAGTTTTTCAATATTTGTTTTTCAATATCGGTTTTTCAATATCGGTTCTAATATCGGATTCAATATCGGTTTTTCAATATCGGTTTTTCAATATCAGTTTTTCGATATCAGTTTTTCAATATTTGTTTTTCAATATCGGTTCTAATATCGGAATCATTATCGGCTTTTCAATATCGGTTTTTCAATATCAGTTTTTCGATATCAGTTTTTCAATATTTGTTTTTCAATATCGGTTTTTCAATATCGGTTCTAATATCGGTTTCAATATCGGTTTTTCAATATCGGTTTTTCAATATCGGTTCTAATATCGGTTTCAATATCGGTTTTTCAATATCGGTTTTTCAATATCAGTTTTTCGATATCAGTTTTTCAATATTTGTTTTTCAATATCGGTTCTAATATCGGAATCATTATCGGCTTTTCAATATCGGTTTTTCAATATCAGTTTTTCGATATCAGTTTTTCAATATTTGTTCCCCAATGTCGGTTTTTGTATATCGGTTCCAATATCGGATTCAATATCGGTTTTTCAATATCGGTTCTAATATCGGATTCAATATCGGTTTTTCAATATCGGTTTTTCAATATCGGGTTTTCAATATCAGTTTTTCGATATTTGTTTTTCAATATCGGTTTTTCAATATCGGTTCTAATATCGGTTTCATTATCGGTTTTTCAATATCGGTTTTTCAATATCGGTTCTAATATCGGTTTCAATATCAGTTTTTCAATATCGGTTTTTCAATATTTGTTCTTCAATATCGGTTTTTCAATATCGGTTTTTCAATATCAGTTTTTCGATATCAGTTTTTCAACATTTGTTTTTCAATATCGGTTTTTCAATATCGGTTCTAATATCGGAATCAATATCGGCTTTTCAATATCGGTTTTTCAATATCAGTTTTTCGATATCAGTTTTTCAATATTTGTTTTTCAATATCGGTTTTTCAATATCGGTTCTAATATCGGTTTCATTATCGGTTTTTCAATATCGGTTTTTCAATATCGGTTCTAATATCGGTTTCAATATCAGTTTTTCAATATCGGTTTTTCAATATTTGTTCTTCAATATCGGTTTTTCAATATCGGTTTTTCAATATCAGTTTTTCGATATCAGTTTTTCAATATTTGTTTTTCAATATCGGTTTTTCAATATCGGTTCTAATATCGGAATCAATATCGGCTTTTCAATATCGGTTTTTCAATATCAGTTTTTCGATATCAGTTTTTCAATATTTGTTCCCCAATGTCGGTTTTTGTATATCGGTTCCAATATCGGATTCAATATCGGTTTTTCAATATCGGTTCTAATATCGGATTCAATATCGGTTTTTCAATATCGGTTTTTCAATATCGGGTTTTCAATATCAGATTTTCGATATCAGTTTTTCAATATTTGTTCTCCAATGTCGGTTTTTGAATATCGGTTCTAATATCGGATTCAATATCGGGTTTTCAATATCGGTTTTTCAATATTTGTTCTTCAATATCGGTTTTTCAATATCGGTTTTTCAATATCAGTTTTTCGATATCAGTTTTTCAATATTTGTTTTTCAATATCGGTTTTTCAATATCGGTTCTAATATCGGAATCAATATCGGCTTTTCAATATCGGTTTTTCAATATCAGTTTTTCGATATCAGTTTTTCAATATTTGTTCCCCAATGTCGGTTTTTGTATATCGGTTCCAATATCGGATTCAATATCGGTTTTTGAATATCGGTTCTAATATCGGATTCAATATCGGGTTTTCAATATCGGTTTTTCAATATCGGTTTTGCAATATCAGTTTTTCGATATAGGTTTTTCAATATCGGTTTTTCAATATCGGTTCTAATATCGGTTTCAATATCGGTTCTAATATCGGTTTCAATATCAGTTTTTCAATATCGGTTTTTCAATATTTGTTTTTCAATATCGGTTTTTCAATATCGGTTCTAATATCGGATTCAATATCGGTTTTGCAATATCAGTTTTTCAATATCAGTTTTTCAATATCAGTTTTTCAATATCGGTTTTTGAATATTTGTTCTCCAATATCGGTTTTTGAATATCGGTTCTAATATCGGAATCATTATCGGCTTTTCAATATCGGTTTTTCAATATCAGTTTTTCGATATCAGTTTTTCAATATTTGTTTTTCAATATCGGTTTTTCAATATCGGTTCTAATATCGGTTTCAATATCGGCTTTTCAATATCGGTTTTTCAATATCAGTTTTTCGATATCAGTTTTTCAATATTTGTTCTCCAATATCGGTTTTTGAATATCGGTTCTAATATCGGATTCAATATCGGGTTTTCAATATCGGTTTTTCAATATCAGTTTTTCGATATCAGTTTTTCAATATTTGTTTTTCAATATCGGTTTTTCAATATCGGTTCTAATATCGGATTCAATATCGGTTTTGCAATATCAGTTTTTCGATATAGGTTTTTCAATATCGGTTTTTCAATATCGGTTTTGCAATATCAGTTTTTCGATATAGGTTTTTCAATATCGGTTTTTCAATATCGGTTTTTCAATATCGGTTCTAATATCGGTTTCAATATCAGTTTTTCAACATCGGTTTTTCAATATTTGTTCTTCAATATCGGTTTTTCAATATCGGTTTTTCAATATCAGTTTTTCGATATCAGTTTTTCAATATTTGTTTTTCAATATCGGTTTTTCAATATCGGTTCTAATATCGGTTTCAATATCAGTTTTTCAATATCGGGTTTTCAATATCAGTTTTTCGATATCAGTTTTTCAATATTTGTTTTTCAATATCGGGTTTTCAATATCGGTTTTTCAATATCAGTTTTTCGATATCAGTTTTTCAATATTTGTTTTTCAATATCGGTTTTTCAATATCGGTTCTAATATCGGATTCAATATCGGTTTTGCAATATCAGTTTTTCGATATAGGTTTTTCAATATCGGTTTTTCAATATCGGTTTTGCAATATCAGTTTTTCGATATAGGTTTTTCAATATCGGTTTTTCAATATCGGTTTTGCAATATCAGTTTTTCGATATCAGTTTTTCAATATTTGTTTTTCAATATCGGTTTTTCAATATCGGTTCTAATATCGGTTTCAATATCGGTTTTTCAATATCGGTTTTTCAATATCAGTTTTTCGATATCAGTTTTTCAATATTTGTTTTTCAATATCGGTTCTAATATCGGAATCATTATCGGCTTTTCAATATCGGTTTTTCAATATCAGTTTTTTCGATATCAGTTTTTCAATATTTGTTCTCCAATATCGGTTTTTGAATATCGGTTCTAATATCGGATTCAATATCGGGTTTTCAATATCGGTTTTTCAATATCAGTATTTCGATATCAGTTTTTCAATATTTGTTTTTCAATATCGGTTTTTCAATATCGGTTCTAATATCGGATTCAATATCGGTTTTGCAATATCAGTTTTTCGATATAAGTTTTTCGATATCAGTTTTTCAATATTTGTTCTCCAATATCGGTTTTTCAATATCGGTTCTAATATCGGATTCAATATCGGTTTTGCAATATCAGTTTTTCGATATAGGTTTTTCAATATCGGTTTTTCAATATCGGTTTTGCAATATCAGTTTTTCGATATAGGTTTTTCAATATCGGTTTTTCAATATCGGTTTTTCAATATCGGTTCTAATATCGGTTTCAATATCAGTTTTTCAATATCGGTTTTTCAATATTTGTTCTTCAATATCGGATTTTCAATATCGGTTTTTCAATATCAGTTTTTCGATATCAGTTTTTCAATATTTGTTTTTCAATATCGGTTCTAATATCGGTTTCAATATCAGTTTTTCAATATCGGGTTTTCAATATCAGTTTTTCGATATCAGTTTTTCAATATTTGTTTTTCAATATCGGGTTTTCAATATCGGTTTTTCAATATCAGTTTTTCGATATCAGTTTTTCAATATTTGTTTTTCAATATCGGTTTTTCAATATCGGTTCTAATATCGGTTTCAATATCAGTTTTTCAATATCGGTTTTTCAATATTTGTTCTTCAATATCGGTTTTTCAATATCGGTTTTTCAATATCAGTTTTTCGATATCAGTTTTTCAATATTTGTTTTTCAATATCGGTTCTAATATCGGTTTCAATATCAGTTTTTCAATATCGGGTTTTCAATATCAGTTTTTCGATATCAGTTTTTCAATATTTGTTTTTCAATATCGGGTTTTCAATATCGGTTTTTCAATATCAGTTTTTCGATATCAGTTTTTCAATATTTGTTTTTCAATATCGGTTTTTCAATATCGGTTCTAATATCGGATTCAATATCGGTTTTGCAATATCAGTTTTTCGATATAAGTTTTTCGATATCAGTTTTTCAATATTTGTTTTTCAATATCGGTTTTTCAATATCGGTTCTAATATCGGATTCAATATCGGTTTTGCAATATCAGTTTTTCGATATAGGTTTTTCAATATCGGTTTTTCAATATCGGTTTTGCAATATCAGTTTTTCGATATAGGTTTTTCAATATCGGTTTTTCAATATCGGTTTTTCAATATCGGTTCTAATATCGGTTTCAATATCAGTTTTTCAATATCGGTTTTTCAATATTTGTTCTTCAATATCGGTTTTTCAATATCGGTTTTTCAATATCAGTTTTTCGATATCAGTTTTTCAATATTTGTTTTTCAATATCGGTTCTAATATCGGTTTCAATATCAGTTTTTCAATATCGGGTTTTCAATATCAGTTTTTCGATATCAGTTTTTCAATATTTGTTTTTCAATATCGGGTTTTCAATATCGGTTTTTCAATATCAGTTTTTCGATATCAGTTTTTCAATATTTGTTTTTCAATATCGGTTCTAATATCGGTTTCAATATCAGTTTTTCAATATCGGGTTTTCAATATCAGTTTTTCGATATCAGTTTTTCAATATTTGTTTTTCAATATCGGTTCTAATATCGGTTTCAATATCAGTTTTTCAATATTTGTTTTTCAATATCGGTTTTTCAATATCGGTTCTAATATCGGTTTCAATATCAGTTTTTCAATATCGGTTTTTCAATATTTGTTCTTCAATATCGGTTTTTCAATATCGGTTTTTCAATATCAGTTTTTCGATATCAGTTTTTCAATATTTGTTTTTCAATATCGGGTTTTCAATATCGGTTTTTCAATATCAGTTTTTCGATATCAGTTTTTCAATATTTGTTTTTCAATATCGGTTTTTCAATATCGGTTCTAATATCGGTTTCAATATCAGTTTTTCAATATCAGTTTTTCAATATTTGTTCTCCAATGTCGGTTTTTGTATATCGGTTCCAATATCGGATTCAATATCGGTTTTTCAATATTTGTTCTTCCATATCGGCTTTTCAATATCGGTTTTTCAATATCAGTTTTTCGATATCAGTTTTTCAATATTTGTTCTCCAATATCGGTTTTTGAATATCGGTTCTAATATCGGATTCAATATCGGTTTTGCAATATCAGTTTTTCGATATAGGTTTCTCAATATCGGTTTTTCAATATCGGTTTTGCAATATCAGTTTTTCGATATAGGTTTTTCAATATCGGTTTTTCAATATCGGTTTTTCAATATCGGTTCTAATATCGGTTTCAATATTTGTTTTTCAATATCGGTTTTTCAATATCGGTTCTAATATCGGATTCAATATCGGTTTTGCAATATCAGTTTTTCGATATAAGTTTTTCGATATCAGTTTTTCAATATTTGTTTTTCAATATCGGTTTTTCAATATCGGTTCTAATATCGGATTCAATATCGGTTTTGCAATATCAGTTTTTCGATATAGGTTTTTCAATATCGGTTTTTCAATATCGGTTTTGCAATATCAGTTTTTCGATATAGGTTTTTTAATATCGGTTTTTCAATATCGGTTTTTCAATATCGGTTCTAATATCGGTTTCAATATCAGTTTTTCAATATCGGTTTTTCAATATTAGTTCTTCAATATCGGTTTTTCAATATCGGTTTTTCAATATCAGTTTTTCGATACCAGTTTTTCAATATTTGTTTTTCAATATCGGTTTTTCAATATCGGTTCTAATATCGGTTTCAATATCAGTTTTTCAATATCGGGTTTTCAATATCAGTTTTTCGATATCAGTTTTTCAATATTTGTTTTTCAATATCGGGTTTTCAATATCGGTTTTTCAATATCAGTTTTTCGATATCAGTTTTTCAATATTTGTTTTTCAATATCGGTTTTTCAATATCTGTTCTAATATCGGATTCAATATCGGTTTTGCAATATCAGTTTTTCGATATAGGTTTTTCAATATCGGTTTTTCAATATCGGTTTTGCAATATCAGTTTTTCGATATCAGTTTTTCAATATTTGTTTTTCAATATCGGTTTTTCAATATCGGTTCTAATATCGGTTTCAATATCGGTTTTTCAATATCGGTTTTTCAATATCAGTTTTTCGATATCAGTTTTTCAATATTTGTTTTTCAATATCGGTTCTAATATCGGAATCATTATCGGCTTTTCAATATCGGTTTTTCAATATCAGTTTTTCGATATCAGTTTTTCAATATTTGTTCTCCAATATCGGTTTTTGAATATCGGTTCTAATATCGGATTCAATATCGGGTTTTCAATATCGGTTTTTCAATATCAGTTTTTCGATATCAGTTTTTCAATATTTGTTTTTCAATATCGGTTTTTCAATATCGGTTCTAATATCGGATTCAATATCGGTTTTGCAATATCAGTTTTTCGATATAGGTTTTTCAATATCGGTTTTTCAATATCGGTTTTTCAATATCAGTTTTTCGATATCAGTTTTTCAATATTGGTTCTCCAATATCGGTTTTTGAATATCGGTTCTAATATCGGATTCAATATCGGGTTTTCAATATCGGTTTTTCAATATCAGTTTTTCGATATCAGTTTTTCAATATTTGTTTTTCAATATCGGTTTTTCAATATCGGTTCTAATATCGGATTCAATATCGGTTTTTCAATATCGGGTTTTCAATATCAGTTTTTCGATATTTGTTTTTCAATATCGGTTTTTCAATATCGGTTCTAATATCGGTTTCATTATCGGTTTTTCAATATCGGTTTTTCAATATCGGTTCTAATATCGGTTTCAATATCGGTTTTTCAATATCGGTTCTAATATCGGATTCAATATCGGTTTTGCAATATCAGTTTTTCGATATAGGTTTTTCAATATCGGTTTTTCAATATCGGTTTTGCAATATCAGTTTTTCGATATAGGTTTTTCAATATCGGTTTTTCAATATCGGTTTTTCAATATCGGTTCTAATATCGGTTTCAATATCAGTTTTTCAATATCGGTTTTTCAATATTTGTTCTTCAATATCGGTTTTTCAATATCGGTTTTGCAATATCAGTTTTTCGATATCAGTTTTTCAATATTTGTTTTTCAATATCGGTTTTTCAATATCGGTTCTAATATCGGTTTCAATATCGGTTTTTCAATATCGGTTTTTCAATATCAGTTTTTCGATATCAGTTTTTCAATATTTGTTTTTCAATATCGGTTCTAATATCGGAATCATTATCGGCTTTTCAATATCGGTTTTTCAATATCAGTTTTTCGATATCAGTTTTTCAATATTTGTTCTCCAATATCGGTTTTTGAATATCGGTTCTAATATCGGATTCAATATCGGTTCTAATATCGGATTCAATATCGGTTTTTCAATATCGGTTTTTCAATATCAGTTTTTCGATATCAGTTTTTCAATATTTGTTTTTCAATATCGGTTCTAATATCGGAATCATTATCGGCTTTTCAATATCGGTTTTTCAATATCAGTTTTTCGATATCAGTTTTTCAATATTTGTTTTTCAATATCGGTTTTTCAATATCGGTTCTAATATCGGTTTCAATATCGGTTTTTCAATATCGGTTTTTCAATATCAGTTTTTCGATATCAGTTTTTCAATATTTGTTTTTCAATATCGGTTCTAATATCGGAATCATTATCGGCTTTTCAATATCGGTTTTTCAATATCAGTTTTTCGATATCAGTTTTTCAATATTTGTTCCCCAATGTCGGTTTTTGTATATCGGTTCCAATATCGGATTCAATATCGGTTTTTCAATATCGGTTCTAATATCGGATTCAATATCGGTTTTTCAATATCGGTTTTTCAATATCGGGTTTTCAATATCAGTTTTTCGATATTTGTTTTTCAATATCGGTTTTTCATTATCGGTTCTAATATCGGTTTCATTATCGGTTTTTCAATATCGGTTTTTCAATATCGGTTCTAATATCGGTTTCAATATCAGTTTTTCAATATCGGTTTTTCAATATTTGTTCTTCAATATCGGTTTTTCAATATCGGTTTTTCAATATCAGTTTTTCGATATCAGTTTTTCAACATTTGTTTTTCAATATCGGTTTTTCAATATCGGTTCTAATATCGGAATCAATATCGGCTTTTCAATATCGGTTTTTCAATATCAGTTTTTCGATATCAGTTTTTCAATATTTGTTTTTCAATATCGGTTTTTCAATATCGGTTCTAATATCGGTTTCATTATCGGTTTTTCAATATCGGTTTTTCAATATCGGTTCTAATATCGGTTTCAATATCAGTTTTTCAATATCGGTTTTTCAATATTTGTTCTTCAATATCGGTTTTTCAATATCGGTTTTTCAATATCAGTTTTTCGATATCAGTTTTTCAATATTTGTTTTTCAATATCGGTTTTTCAATATCGGTTCTAATATCGGAATCAATATCGGCTTTTCAATATCGGTTTTTCAATATCAGTTTTTCGATATCAGTTTTTCAATATTTGTTCCCCAATGTCGGTTTTTGTATATCGGTTCCAATATCGGATTCAATATCGGTTTTTCAATATCGGTTCTAATATCGGATTCAATATCGGTTTTTCAATATCGGTTTTTCAATATCGGGTTTTCAATATCAGTTTTTCGATATCAGTTTTTCAATATTTGTTCTCCAATATCGGTTTTTGAATATCGGTTCTAATATCGGATTCAATATCGGGTTTTCAATATCGGTTTTTCAATATCGGTTTTGCAATATCAGTTTTTCGATATCAGTTTTTCAATATTTGTTTTTCAATATCGGTTTTTCAATATCGGTTCTAATATCGGTTTCATTATCGGTTTTTCAATATCGGTTTTTCAATATCGGTTCTAATATCGGTTTCAATATCAGTTTTTCAATATCGGTTTTTCAATATTTGTTCTTCAATATCGGTTTTTCAATATCGGTTTTTCAATATCAGTTTTTCGATATCAGTTTTTCAATATTTGTTTTTCAATATCGGTTTTTCAATATCGGTTCTTATATCGGAATCAATATCGGCTTTTCAATATCGGTTTTTCAATATCAGTTTTTCGATATCAGTTTTTCAATATTTGTTCTCCAATGTCGGTTTTTGTATATCGGTTCCAATATCGGATTCAATATCGGTTTTTCAATATCGGTTCTAATATCGGATTCAATATCGGTTTTTCAATATCGGTTTTTCAATATCGGGTTTTCAATATCAGTTTTTCGATATCAGTTTTTCAATATTTGTTCTCCAATATCGGTTTTTGAATATCGGTTCTAATATCGGATTCAATATCGGGTTTTCAATATCGGTTTTTCAATATCGGTTTTGCAATATCAGTTTTTCGATATAGGTTTTTCAATATCGGTTTTTCAATATCGGTTCTAATATCGGTTTCAATATCGGTTCTAATATCGGTTTCAATATCAGTTTTTCAATATCGGTTTTTCAATATTTGTTTTTCAATATCGGTTTTTCAATATCGGTTCTAATATCGGATTCAATATCGGTTTTGCAATATCAGTTTTTCAATATCAGTTTTTCAATATCAGTTTTTCAATATCGGTTTTTGAATATTTGTTCTCCAATATCGGTTTTTGAATATCGGTTCTAATATCGGAATCATTATCGGCTTTTCAATATCGGTTTTTCAATATCAGTTTTTCGATATCAGTTTTTCAATATTTGTTTTTCAATATCGGTTTTTCAATATCGGTTCTAATATCGGTTTCAATATCGGCTTTTCAATATCGGTTTTTCAATATCAGTTTTTCGATATCAGTTTTTCAATATTTGTTCTCCAATATCGGTTTTTGAATATCGGTTCTAATATCGGATTCAATATCGGGTTTTCAATATCGGTTTTTCAATATCAGTATTTCGATATCAGTTTTTCAATATTTGTTTTTCAATATCGGTTTTTCAATATCGGTTCTAATATCGGATTCAATATCGGTTTTGCAATATCAGTTTTTCGATATAGGTTTTTCAATATCGGTTTTTCAATATCGGTTTTGCAATATCAGTTTTTCGATATAGGTTTTTTAATATCGGTTTTTCAATATCGGTTTTTCAATATCGGTTCTAATATCGGTTTCAATATCAGTTTTTCAATATCGGTTTTTCAATATTAGTTCTTCAATATCGGTTTTTCAATATCGGTTTTTCAATATCAGTTTTTCGATATCAGTTTTTCAATATTTGTTTTTCAATATCGGTTTTTCAATATCGGTTCTAATATCGGTTTCAATATCAGTTTTTCAATATCGGGTTTTCA
Source organism: Andrena cerasifolii (assembly GCF_050908995.1). Lineage (NCBI taxonomy): Eukaryota > Metazoa > Arthropoda > Insecta > Hymenoptera > Andrenidae > Andrena > Andrena cerasifolii. The sequence continues at coordinate 21,869 of NW_027485666.1, forward strand.
ATATCAGTTTTTCGATATCAGTTTTTCAATATTTGTTTTTCAATATCGGGTTTTCAATATCGGTTTTTCAATATCAGTTTTTCGATATCAGTTTTTCAATATTTGTTTTTCAATATCGGTTTTTCAATATCGGTTCTAATATCGGATTCAATATCGGTTTTGCAATATCAGTTTTTCGATATAGGTTTTTCAATATCGGTTTTTCAATATCGGTTTTTCAATATCAGTTTTTCGATATCAGTTTTTCAATATTTGTTTTTCAATATCGGTTTTTCAATATCGGTTCTAATATCGGATTCAATATCGGTTTTTCAATATCGGTTTTTCAATATCAGTTTTTCGATATCAGTTTTTCAATATTTGTTTTTCAATATCGGTTCTAATATCGGAATCATTATCGGCTTTTCAATATCGGTTTTTCAATATCAGTTTTTCGATATCAGTTTTTCAATATTTGTTTTTCAATATCGGTTTTTCAATATCGGTTCTAATATCGGTTTCAATATCGGTTTTTCAATATCGGTTTTTCAATATCAGTTTTTCGATATCAGTTTTTCAATATTTGTTTTTCAATATCGGTTCTAATATCGGAATCATTATCGGCTTTTCAATATCGGTTTTTCAATATCAGTTTTTCGATATCAGTTTTTCAATATTTGTTCCCCAATGTCGGTTTTTGTATATCGGTTCCAATATCGGATTCAATATCGGTTTTTCAATATCGGTTCTAATATCGGATTCAATATCGGTTTTTCAATATCGGTTTTTCAATATCGGGTTTTCAATATCAGTTTTTCGATATTTGTTTTTCAATATCGGTTTTTCAATATCGGTTCTAATATCGGTTTCATTATCGGTTTTTCAATATCGGTTTTTCAATATCGGTTCTAATATCGGTTTCAATATCAGTTTTTCAATATCGGTTTTTCAATATTTGTTCTTCAATATCGGTTTTTCAATATCGGTTTTTCAATATCAGTTTTTCGATATCAGTTTTTCAACATTTGTTTTTCAATATCGGTTTTTCAATATCGGTTCTAATATCGGAATCAATATCGGCTTTTCAATATCGGTTTTTCAATATCAGTTTTTCGATATCAGTTTTTCAATATTTGTTTTTCAATATCGGTTCTAATATCGGAATCATTATCGGCTTTTCAATATCGGTTTTTCAATATCAGTTTTTCGATATCAGTTTTTCAATATTTGTTCCCCAATGTCGGTTTTTGTATATCGGTTCCAATATCGGATTCAATATCGGTTTTTCAATATCGGTTCTAATATCGGATTCAATATCGGTTTTTCAATATCGGTTTTTCAATATCGGGTTTTCAATATCAGTTTTTCGATATTTGTTTTTCAATATCGGTTTTTCAATATCGGTTCTAATATCGGTTTCAATATCAGTTTTTCAATATCGGTTTTTCAATATTTGTTCTTCAATATCGGTTTTTCAATATCGGTTTTTCAATATCAGTTTTTCGATATCAGTTTTTCAATATTTGTTTTTCAATATCGGTTTTTCAATATCGGTTCTAATATCGGAATCAATATCGGCTTTTCAATATCGGTTTTTCAATATCAGTTTTTCGATATCAGTTTTTCAATATTTGTTCCCCAATGTCGGTTTTTGTATATCGGTTCCAATATCGGATTCAATATCGGTTTTTCAATATCGGTTCTAATATCGGATTCAATATCGGTTTTTCAATATCGGTTTTTCAATATCGGGTTTTCAATATCAGTTTTTCGATATCAGTTTTTCAATATTTGTTCTCCAATATCGGTTTTTGAATATCGGTTCTAATATCGGATTCAATATCGGGTTTTCAATATCGGTTTTTCAATATCGGTTTTGCAATATCAGTTTTTCGATATCAGTTTTTCAATATTTGTTTTTCAATATCGGTTTTTCAATATCGGTTCTAATATCGGTTTCATTATCGGTTTTTCAATATCGGTTTTTCAATATCGGTTCTAATATCGGTTTCAATATCAGTTTTTCAATATCGGTTTTTCAATATTTGTTCTTCAATATCGGTTTTTCAATATCGGTTTTTCAATATCAGTTTTTCGATATCAGTTTTTCAATATTTGTTTTTCAATATCGGTTTTTCAATATCGGTTCTTATATCGGAATCAATATCGGCTTTTCAATATCGGTTTTTCAATATCAGTTTTTCGATATCAGTTTTTCAATATTTGTTCTCCAATGTCGGTTTTTGTATATCGGTTCCAATATCGGTTTTTCAATATCGGTTCTAATATCGGATTCAATATCGGTTTTTCAATATCGGTTTTTCAATATCGGGTTTTCAATATCAGTTTTTCGATATCAGTTTTTCAATATTTGTTCTCCAATATCGGTTTTTGAATATCGGTTCTAATATCGGATTCAATATCGGGTTTTCAATATCGGTTTTTCAATATCGGTTTTGCAATATCAGTTTTTCGATATAGGTTTTTCAATATCGGTTTTTCAATATCGGTTCTAATATCGGTTTCAATATCGGTTCTAATATCGGTTTCAATATCAGTTTTTCAATATCGGTTTTTCAATATTTGTTTTTCAATATCGGTTTTTCAATATCGGTTCTAATATCGGATTCAATATCGGTTTTGCAATATCAGTTTTTCAATATCAGTTTTTCAATATCAGTTTTTCAATATCGGTTTTTGAATATTTGTTCTCCAATATCGGTTTTTGAATATCGGTTCTAATATCGGAATCATTATCGGCTTTTCAATATCGGTTTTTCAATATCAGTTTTTCGATATCAGTTTTTCAATATTTGTTTTTCAATATCGGTTTTTCAATATCGGTTCTAATATCGGTTTCAATATCGGCTTTTCAATATCGGTTTTTCAATATCAGTTTTTCGATATCAGTTTTTCAATATTTGTTCTCCAATATCGGTTTTTGAATATCGGTTCTAATATCGGATTCAATATCGGGTTTTCAATATCGGTTTTTCAATATCAGTTTTTCGATATCAGTTTTTCAATATTTGTTTTTCAATATCGGTTTTTCAATATCGGTTCTAATATCGGATTCAATATCGGTTTTGCAATATCAGTTTTTCGATATAGGTTTTTCAATATCGGTTTTTCAATATCGGTTTTGCAATATCAGTTTTTCGATATAGGTTTTTCAATATCGGTTTTTCAATATCGGTTTTTCAATATCGGTTCTAATATCGGATTCAATATCAGTTTTTCAATATCGGTTTTTCAATATTTGTTCTTCAATATCGGTTTTTCAATATCGGTTTTTCAATATTTGTTTTTCAATATCGGTTTTTCAATATCGGTTCTAATATCGGTTTCATTATCGGTTTTTCAATATCGGTTTTTCAATATCGGTTCTAATATCGGTTTCAATATCAGTTTTTCAATATCGGTTTTTCAATATTTGTTCTTCAATATCGGTTTTTCAATATCGGTTTTTCAATATCAGTTTTTCGATATCAGTTTTTCAATATTTGTTTTTCAATATCGGTTTTTCAATATCGGTTCTTATATCGGAATCAATATCGGCTTTTCAATATCGGTTTTTCAATATCAGTTTTTCGATATCAGTTTTTCAATATTTGTTCTCCAATGTCGGTTTTTGTATATCGGTTCCAATATCGGATTCAATATCGGTTCTAATATCGGATTCAATATCGGTTTTTCAATATCGGTTTTTCAATATCGGGTTTTCAATATCAGTTTTTCGATATCAGTTTTTCAATATTTGTTCTCCAATATCGGTTTTTGAATATCGGTTCTAATATCGGATTCAATATCGGGTTTTCAATATCGGTTTTTCAATATCGGTTTTGCAATATCAGTTTTTCGATATAGGTTTTTCAATATCGGTTTTTCAATATCGGTTCTAATATCGGTTTCAATATCGGTTCTAATATCGGTTTCAATATCAGTTTTTCAATATCGGTTTTTCAATATTTGTTTTTCAATATCGGTTTTTCAATATCGGTTCTAATATCGGATTCAATATCGGTTTTGCAATATCAGTTTTTCAATATCAGTTTTTCAATATCAGTTTTTCAATATCGGTTTTTGAATATTTGTTCTCCAATATCGGTTTTTGAATATCGGTTCTAATATCGGAATCATTATCGGCTTTTCAATATCGGTTTTTCAATATCAGTTTTTCGATATCAGTTTTTCAATATTTGTTTTTCAATATCGGTTTTTCAATATCGGTTCTAATATCGGTTTCAATATCGGCTTTTCAATATCGGTTTTTCAATATCAGTTTTTCGATATCAGTTTTTCAATATTTGTTCTCCAATATCGGTTTTTGAATATCGGTTCTAATATCGGATTCAATATCGGGTTTTCAATATCGGTTTTTCAATATCAGTATTTCGATATCAGTTTTTCAATATTTGTTTTTCAATATCGGTTTTTCAATATCGGTTCTAATATCGGATTCAATATCGGTTTTGCAATATCAGTTTTTCGATATAGGTTTTTCAATATCGGTTTTTCAATATCGGTTTTGCAATATCAGTTTTTCGATATAGGTTTTTTAATATCGGTTTTTCAATATCGGTTTTTCAATATCGGTTCTAATATCGGTTTCAATATCAGTTTTTCAATATCGGTTTTTCAATATTAGTTCTTCAATATCGGTTTTTCAATATCGGTTTTTCAATATCAGTTTTTCGATATCAGTTTTTCAATATTTGTTTTTCAATATCGGTTTTTCAATATCGGTTCTAATATCGGTTTCAATATCAGTTTTTCAATATCGGGTTTTCAATATCAGTTTTTCGATATCAGTTTTTCAATATTTGTTTTTCAATATCGGGTTTTCAATATCGGTTTTTCAATATCAGTTTTTCGATATCAGTTTTTCAATATTTGTTTTTCAATATCGGTTTTTCAATATCGGTTCTAATATCGGATTCAATATCGGTTTTGCAATATCAGTTTTTCGATATAGGTTTTTCAATATCGGTTTTTCAATATCGGTTTTGCAATATCAGTTTTTCGATATCAGTTTTTCAATATTTGTTTTTCAATATCGGTTTTTCAATATCGGTTCTAATATCGGTTTCAATATCGGTTTTTCAATATCGGTTTTTCAATATCAGTTTTTCGATATCAGTTTTTCAATATTTGTTTTTCAATATCGGTTCTAATATCGGAATCATTATCGGCTTTTCAATATCGGTTTTTCAATATCAGTTTTTCGATATCAGTTTTTCAATATTTGTTCTCCAATATCGGTTTTTGAATATCGGTTCTAATATCGGATTCAATATCGGGTTTTCAATATCGGTTTTTCAATATCAGTTTTTCGATATCAGTTTTTCAATATTTGTTTTTCAATATCGGTTTTTCAATATCGGTTCTAATATCGGATTCAATATCGGTTTTTCAATATCGGTTTTTCAATATCAGTTTTTCGATATCAGTTTTTCAATATTTGTTTTTCAATATCGGTTCTAATATCGGAATCATTATCGGCTTTTCAATATCGGTTTTTCAATATCAGTTTTTCGATATCAGTTTTTCAATATTTGTTTTTCAATATCGGTTTTTCAATATCGGTTCTAATATCGGTTTCAATATCGGTTTTTCAATATCGGTTTTTCAATATCAGTTTTTCGATATCAGTTTTTCAATATTTGTTTTTCAATATCGGTTCTAATATCGGAATCATTATCGGCTTTTCAATATCGGTTTTTCAATATCAGTTTTTCGATATCAGTTTTTCAATATTTGTTCCCCAATGTCGGTTTTTGTATATCGGTTCCAATATCGGATTCAATATCGGTTTTTCAATATCGGTTCTAATATCGGATTCAATATCGGTTTTTCAATATCGGTTTTTCAATATCGGGTTTTCAATATCAGTTTTTCGATATTTGTTTTTCAATATCGGTTTTTCAATATCGGTTCTAATATCGGTTTCATTATCGGTTTTTCAATATCGGTTTTTCAATATCGGTTCTAATATCGGTTTCATATCAGTTTTTCAATATCGGTTTTTCAATATTTGTTCTTCAATATCGGTTTTTCAATATCGGTTTTTCAATATCAGTTTTTCGATATCAGTTTTTCAAACATTTGTTTTTCAATATCGGTTTTTCAATATCGGTTCTAATATCGGAATCAATATCGGCTTTTCAATATCGGTTTTTCAATATCAGTTTTTCGATATCAGTTTTTCAATATTTGTTTTTCAATATCGGTTTTTTCAATATCGGTTCTAATATCGGTTTCATTATCGGTTTTTCAATATCCCGGTTTTTCAATATCGGTTCTAATATCGGTTTCAATATCAGTTTTTCAATATCGGTTTTTCAATATTTGTTCTTCAATATCGGTTTTTCAATATCGGTTTTTCAATATCAGTTTTTCGATATCAGTTTTTCAATATTTGTTTTTCAATATCGGTTTTTCAATATCGGTTCTAATATCGGAATCAATATCGGCTTTTCAATATCGGTTTTTCAATATCAGTTTTTCGATATCAGTTTTTCAATATTTGTTCCCCAATGTCGGTTTTTGTATATCGGTTCCAATATCGGATTCAATATCGGTTTTTCAATATCGGTTCTAATATCGGATTCAATATCGGTTTTTCAATATCGGTTTTTCAATATCGGGTTTTCAATATCAGTTTTTCGATATCAGTTTTTCAATATTTGTTCTCCAATATCGGTTTTTGAATATCGGTTCTAATATCGGATTCAATATCGGGTTTTCAATATCGGTTTTTCAATATCGGTTTTGCAATATCAGTTTTTCGATATCAGTTTTTCAATATTTGTTTTTCAATATCGGTTTTTCAATATCGGTTCTAATATCGGTTTCATTATCGGTTTTTCAATATCGGTTTTTCAATATCGGTTCTAATATCGGTTTCAATATCAGTTTTTCAATATCGGTTTTTCAATATTTGTTCTTCAATATCGGTTTTTCAATATCGGTTTTTCAATATCAGTTTTTCGATATCAGTTTTTCAATATTTGTTTTTCAATATCGGTTTTTCAATATCGGTTCTTATATCGGAATCAATATCGGCTTTTCAATATCGGTTTTTCAATATCAGTTTTTCGATATCAGTTTTTCAATATTTGTTCTCCAATGTCGGTTTTTGTATATCGGTTCCAATATCGGTTTTTCAATATCGGTTCTAATATCGGATTCAATATCGGTTTTTCAATATCGGTTTTTCAATATCGGGTTTTCAATATCAGTTTTTCGATATCAGTTTTTCAATATTTGTTCTCCAATATCGGTTTTTGAATATCGGTTCTAATATCGGATTCAATATCGGGTTTTCAATATCGGTTTTTCAATATCGGTTTTGCAATATCAGTTTTTCGATATAGGTTTTTCAATATCGGTTTTTCAATATCGGTTCTAATATCGGTTTCAATATCGGTTCTAATATCGGTTTCAATATCAGTTTTTCAATATCGGTTTTTCAATATTTGTTTTTCAATATCGGTTTTTCAATATCGGTTCTAATATCGGATTCAATATCGGTTTTGCAATATCAGTTTTTCAATATCAGTTTTTCAATATCAGTTTTTCAATATCGGTTTTTGAATATTTGTTCTCCAATATCGGTTTTTGAATATCGGTTCTAATATCGGAATCATTATCGGCTTTTCAATATCGGTTTTTCAATATCAGTTTTTCGATATCAGTTTTTCAATATTTGTTTTTCAATATCGGTTTTTCAATATCGGTTCTAATATCGGTTTCAATATCGGCTTTTCAATATCGGTTTTTCAATATCAGTTTTTCGATATCAGTTTTTCAATATTTGTTCTCCAATATCGGTTTTTGAATATCGGTTCTAATATCGGATTCAATATCGGGTTTTCAATATCGGTTTTTCAATATCAGTTTTTCGATATCAGTTTTTCAATATTTGTTTTTCAATATCGGTTTTTCAATATCGGTTCTAATATCGGATTCAATATCGGTTTTGCAATATCAGTTTTTCGATATAGGTTTTTCAATATCGGTTTTTCAATATCGGTTTTGCAATATCAGTTTTTCGATATAGGTTTTTCAATATCGGTTTTTCAATATCGGTTTTTCAATATCGGTTCTAATATCGGATTCAATATCAGTTTTTCAATATCGGTTTTTCAATATTTGTTCTTCAATATCGGTTTTTCAATATCGGTTTTTCAATATTTGTTTTTCAATATCGGTTTTTCAATATCGGTTCTAATATCGGTTTCATTATCGGTTTTTCAATATCGGTTTTTCAATATCGGTTCTAATATCGGTTTCAATATCAGTTTTTCAATATCGGTTTTTCAATATTTGTTCTTCAATATCGGTTTTTCAATATCGGTTTTTCAATATCAGTTTTTCGATATCAGTTTTTCAATATTTGTTTTTTAATATCGGTTTTTCAATATCGGTTCTTATATCGGAATCAATATCGGCTTTTCAATATCGGTTTTTCAATATCAGTTTTTCGATATCAGTTTTTCAATATTTGTTCTCCAATGTCGGTTTTTGTATATCGGTTCCAATATCGGATTCAATATCGGTTTTTCAATATCGGTTCTAATATCGGATTCAATATCGGTTTTTCAATATCGGTTTTTCAATATCGGGTTTTCAATATCAGTTTTTCGATATCAGTTTTTCAATATTTGTTCTCCAATATCGGTTTTTGAATATCGGTTCTAATATCGGATTCAATATCGGGTTTTCAATATCGGTTTTTCAATATCGGTTTTGCAATATCAGTTTTTCGATATAGGTTTTTCAATATCGGTTTTTCAATATCGGTTCTAATATCGGTTTCAATATCGGTTCTAATATCGGTTTCAATATCAGTTTTTCAATATCGGTTTTTCAATATTTGTTTTTCAATATCGGTTTTTCAATATCGGTTCTAATATCGGATTCAATATCGGTTTTGCAATATCAGTTTTTCAATATCAGTTTTTCAATATCAGTTTTTCAATATCGGTTTTTGAATATTTGTTCTCCAATATCGGTTTTTGAATATCGGTTCTAATATCGGAATCATTATCGGCTTTTCAATATCGGTTTTTCAATATCAGTTTTTCGATATCAGTTTTTCAATATTTGTTTTTCAATATCGGTTTTTCAATATCGGTTCTAATATCGGTTTCAATATCGGCTTTTCAATATCGGTTTTTCAATATCAGTTTTTCGATATCAGTTTTTCAATATTTGTTCTCCAATATCGGTTTTTGAATATCGGTTCTAATATCGGATTCAATATCGGGTTTTCAATATCGGTTTTTCAATATCAGTTTTTCGATATCAGTTTTTCAATATTTGTTTTTCAATATCGGTTTTTCAATATCGGTTCTAATATCGGATTCAATATCGGTTTTGCAATATCAGTTTTTCGATATAGGTTTTTCAATATCGGTTTTTCAATATCGGTTTTGCAATATCAGTTTTTCGATATAGGTTTTTCAATATCGGTTTTTCAATATCGGTTCTAATATCGGTTTCAATATCAGTTTTTCAATATCGGTTTTTCAATATTTGTTCTTCAATATCGGTTTTTCAATATCGGTTTTTCAATATCAGTTTTTCGATATCAGTTTTTCAATATTTGTTTTTCAATATCGGTTTTTCAATATCGGTTCTAATATCGGTTTCAATATCAGTTTTTCAATATCGGGTTTTCAATATCAGTTTTTCGATATCAGTTTTTCAATATTTGTTTTTCAATATCGGGTTTTCAATATCGGTTTTTCAATATCAGTTTTTCGATATCAGTTTTTCAATATTTGTTTTTCAATATCGGTTTTTCAATATCGGTTCTAATATCGGATTCAATATCGGTTTTGCAATATCAGTTTTTCGATATAGGTTTTTCAATATCGGTTTTTCAATATCGGTTTTGCAATATCAGTTTTTCGATATAGGTTTTTCAATATCGGTTTTTCAATATCGGTTTTGCAATATCAGTTTTTCGATATCAGTTTTTCAATATTTGTTTTTCAATATCGGTTTTTCAATATCGGTTCTAATATCGGTTTCAATATCGGTTTTTCAATATCGGTTTTTCAATATCAGTTTTTCGATATCAGTTTTTCAATATTTGTTTTTCAATATCGGTTTTTCAATATCGGTTCTAATATCGGTTTCAATATCGGTTTTTCAATATCGGTTTTTCAATATCAGTTTTTCGATATCAGTTTTTCAATATTTGTTTTTCAATATCGGTTCTAATATCGGAATCATTATCGGCTTTTCAATATCGGTTTTTCAATATCAGTTTTTCGATATCAGTTTTTCAATATTTGTTCTCCAATATCGGTTTTTGAATATCGGTTCTAATATCGGATTCAATATCGGGTTTTCAATATCGGTTTTTCAATATCAGTATTTCGATATCAGTTTTTCAATATTTGTTTTTCAATATCGGTTTTTCAATATCGGTTCTAATATCGGATTCAATATCGGTTTTGCAATATCAGTTTTTCGATATAAGTTTTTCGATATCAGTTTTTCAATATTTGTTTTTCAATATCGGTTTTTCAATATCGGTTCTAATATCGGATTCAATATCGGTTTTGCAATATCAGTTTTTCGATATAGGTTTTTCAATATCGGTTTTTCAATATCGGTTTTGCAATATCAGTTTTTCGATATAGGTTTTTCAATATCGGTTTTTCAATATCGGTTTTTCAATATCGGTTCTAATATCGGTTTCAATATCAGTTTTTCAATATCGGTTTTTCAATATTTGTTCTTCAATATCGGTTTTTCAATATCGGTTTTTCAATATCAGTTTTTCGATATCAGTTTTTCAATATTTGTTTTTCAATATCGGTTTTTCAATATCGGTTCTAATATCGGTTTCAATATCAGTTTTTCAATATCGGGTTTTCAATATCAGTTTTTCGATATCAGTTTTTCAATATTTGTTTTTCAATATCGGGTTTTCAATATCGGTTTTTCAATATCAGTTTTTCGATATCAGTTTTTCA
>NW_027485667.1:17500-22500 GCF_050908995.1 Andrena cerasifolii
TCAGTCGGTCAGTCGGTCAGTCGGTCAGTCGGTCGGTCGGTCAGTCGGTCGGTCAGTCGGACAATCGGTCGGTCGGTCAGTCGGTCAGTCAGTCCGTCGGTCGGTCGGTCGGTCGGTCGGTCGGTCGGTCGGTCGGTCGGTCGGTCGGTCGGTCGGTCGGTCGGTCGGTCGTTCGGTCGGTCGGTCGGTCGGTCGGTCAGTCGGTCAGTCGGTCAGTCGGTCAGTCGGTCGGTCCGTCGGTCAGTCCGTCCGTCGGTCAGTCCGTCAGCCGGTCAGTTGGTCGGTCGGTCGGTCGGTCGGTCGGTCGGTCTGTCAGTGGGTCAGTCGGTCAGTCGGTCAGTCGGTCAGTCGGTCGGTCAGTCGGACAATCGGTCGGTCGGTCAGTCGGTCAGTCAGTCCGTCGGTCGGTCGGTCGGTCGGTCGGTCGGTCGGTCGGTCGGTCGGTCGGTCGGTCTGTCAGTCGGTCATTCGGTCAGTCGTTCAGTCGGTCGGTCGGTCGGTCGGTCGGTCCGTCGGTCAGTCGATCAGTTGTTCGGTCAGTCGGTCAGTCAGTCCGTCGGTCGGTCGGTCGGTCGGTCGGTCGGTCGGTTGGTCGGTCGTTCGTTCGGTCGGTCGGTCGGTCGGTCGGTCGGTCGGTCGGTCGGTCGGTCGGTCGGTCGGTCGGTCGGTCGGTCGGTCGGTCGGTCGGTCGGTCGGTCGGTCGGTCTGTCAGTCGGTCAGTCGGTCAGTCGTTCAGTCGGTCGGTCGGTCGGTCGGTCGGTCCGTCGGTCAGTCGATCAGTTGTTCGGTCAGTCGGTCAGTCAGTCCGTCGGTCGGTCGGTCGGTCGGTCGGTCGGTCGGTCGGTCGGTCGGTCGGTCGGTCGGTCGGTCGGTCGGTCGGTCGGTCGGTCGGTCTGTCAGTCGGTCAGTCGGTCAGTCGGTCAGTCGGTCAGTCGGTCGGTCAGTCGGACAATCGGTCGGTCGGTCAGTCGGTCAGTCAGTCCGTCGGTCGGTCGGTCGGTCGGTCGGTCGGTCGGTCGGTCGGTCGGTCGGTCGGTCGGTCGGTCGGTCGGTCAGTCGTTCGGTCAGTCGGTCGGTCGGTCGGTCGGTCGGTCGGTCGGTCGGTCGGTCGGTCTGTCAGTCGGTCAGTCGGTCAGTCGGTCAGTCGGTCAGTCGGTCGGTCAGTCGGACAATCGGTCGGTCGGTCAGTCGGTCAGTCAGTCCGTCGGTCGGTCGGTCGGTCGGTCGGTCGGTCGGTCGGTCGGTCGGTCGGTCGGTCTGTCAGTCGGTCAGTCGGTCAGTCGTTCAGTCGGTCGGTCGGTCGGTCGGTCGGTCCGTCGGTCAGTCGATCAGTTGATCGGTCAGTCGGTCAGTCAGTCCGTCGGTCAGTCGGACAATCGGTCGGTCGGTCAGTCGGTCAGTCAGTCCGTCGGTCGGTCGGTCGGTCGGTCGGTCGGTCGGTCGGTCGGTCGGTCGGTCGGTCGGTCTGTCAGTCGGTCAGTCGGTCAGTCGTTCAGTCGGTCGGTCGGTCGGTCGGTCGGTCCGTCGGTCAGTCGATCAGTTGTTCGGTCAGTCGGTCAGTCAGTCCGTCGGTCGGTCGGTCGGTCGGTCGGTCGGTCGGTCGGTCGGTCGGTCGGTCGGTCGGTCGGTCGGTCGGTCGGTCGGTCGGTCGGTCGGTCGGTCGGTCGGTCGGTCTGTCAGTCGGTCAGTCGGTCAGTCGGTCAGTCGGTCAGTCGGTCGGTCAGTCGGACAATCGGTCGGTCGGTCAGTCGGTCAGTCAGTCCGTCCGTCGGTCAGTCCGTCAGCCGGTCAGTTGGTCGGTCGGTCGGTCGGTCGGTCGGTCGGTCGGTCGGTCGGTCGGTCGGTCGGTCGGTCGGTCGGTCGGTCGGTCGGTCGGTCGGTCTGTCAGTCGGTCAGTCGGTCAGTCAGTCAGTCGGTCAGTCGGTCGGTCAGTCGGACAATCGGTCGGTCGGTCAGTCGGTCAGTCAGTCCGTCGGTCGGTCGGTCGGTCGGTCGGTCGGTCGGTCGGTCGGTCGGTCGGTCGGTCGGTCGGTCGGTCGGTCGGTCGGTCGGTCGGTCGGTCGGTCGGTCAGTCGTTCGGTCAGTCGGTCAGTTGGTCGGACATTCGGTCAGTCGGTCAGTCAGTCCGTCGGTCGGTCGGTCGGTCGGTCGGTCCGTCGGTCAGTCGGTCCGTCGGTCAGTCGGTCCGTCGGTCAGTCGGTCAGTCGGTCAGTTGGTCGGTCTTTCGGTCAGTCGGTCGGTCAGTCGGTCGGTCGGTCGGTCGGTCGGTCGGTCAGTCGGTCGGTCGTTCGGTCGGTCGGTCGGTCGGTCGGTCGGTCAGTCGGTCAGTCGGTCAGTCGGTCGGTCCGTCGGTCAGTCGGTCCGTCGGTCAGTCGGTCGGTCGGTCGGTTGGTCGGTCAGTCGGTCGGTCAGTCGTTCAGTCGGTCAGTCGGTCAGTTGGTCGGTCGGTCGGTCGTTCGGTCGGTCGGTCGGTCGGTCGGTCAGTCGGTCAGTCGGTCAGTCGGTCGGTCCGTCGGTCAGTCCGTCCGTCGGTCAGTCCGTCAGCCGGTCAGTTGGTCGGTCGGTCGGTCGGTCGGTCGGTCGGTCGGTCGGTCGGTCGGTCGGTCGGTCGGTCGGTCGGTCGGTCGGTCTGTCAGTCGGTCAGTCGGTCAGTCGGTCAGTCGGTCAGTCGGTCGGTCGGTCAGTCGGTCGGTCAGTCGGACAATCGGTCGGTCGGTCAGTCGGTCAGTCAGTCCGTCGGTCGGTCGGTCGGTCGGTCGGTCGGTCGGTCGGTCGGTCGGTCGGTCGGTCGGTCGGTCGGTCGGTCGGTCGTTCGGTCGGTCGGTCGGTCGGTCGGTCAGTCGGTCAGTCGGTCAGTCGGTCAGTCGGTCGGTCCGTCGGTCAGTCCGTCCGTCGGTCAGTCCGTCAGCCGGTCAGTTGGTCGGTCGGTCGGTCGGTCGGTCGGTCGGTCTGTCAGTCGGTCAGTCGGTCAGTCGGTCAGTCGGTCAGTCGGTCGGTCAGTCGGACAATCGGTCGGTCGGTCAGTCGGTCAGTCAGTCCGTCGGTCGGTCGGTCGGTCGGTCGGTCGGTCGGTCGGTCGGTCGGTCGGTCGGTCTGTCAGTCGGTCAGTCGGTCAGTCGTTCAGTCGGTCGGTCGGTCGGTCGGTCGGTCCGTCGGTCAGTCGATCAGTTGTTCGGTCAGTCGGTCAGTCAGTCCGTCGGTCGGTCGGTCGGTCGGTCGGTCGGTTGGTCGGTCGTTCGTTCGGTCGGTCGGTCGGTCGGTCGGTCGGTCGGTCGGTCGGTCGGTCGGTCGGTCGGTCGGTCGGTCGGTCGGTCGGTCGGTCGGTCGGTCGGTCGGTCGGTCTGTCAGTCGGTCAGTCGGTCAGTCGTTCAGTCGGTCGGTCGGTCGGTCGGTCGGTCCGTCGGTCAGTCGATCAGTTGTTCGGTCAGTCGGTCAGTCAGTCCGTCGGTCGGTCGGTCGGTCGGTCGGTCGGTCGGTCGGTCGGTCGGTCGGTCGGTCGGTCGGTCGGTCGGTCGGTCGGTCGGTCGGTCTGTCAGTCGGTCAGTCGGTCAGTCGGTCAGTCGGTCAGTCGGTCGGTCAGTCGGACAATCGGTCGGTCGGTCAGTCGGTCAGTCAGTCCGTCGGTCGGTCGGTCGGTCGGTCGGTCGGTCGGTCGGTCGGTCGGTCGGTCGGTCGGTCGGTCGGTCGGTCGGTCGGTCGGTCGGTCAGTCGTTCGGTCAGTCGGTCGGTCGGTCGGTCGGTCGGTCGGTCGGTCGGTCGGTCGGTCTGTCAGTCGGTCAGTCGGTCAGTCGGTCAGTCGGTCAGTCGGTCGGTCAGTCGGACAATCGGTCGGTCGGTCAGTCGGTCAGTCAGTCCGTCGGTCGGTCGGTCGGTCGGTCGGTCGGTCGGTCGGTCGGTCGGTCGGTCGGTCTGTCAGTCGGTCAGTCGGTCAGTCGTTCAGTCGGTCGGTCGGTCGGTCGGTCGGTCCGTCGGTCAGTCGATCAGTTGATCGGTCAGTCGGTCAGTCAGTCCGTCGGTCAGTCGGACAATCGGTCGGTCGGTCAGTCGGTCAGTCAGTCCGTCGGTCGGTCGGTCGGTCGGTCGGTCGGTCGGTCGGTCGGTCGGTCGGTCGGTCTGTCAGTCGGTCAGTCGGTCAGTCGTTCAGTCGGTCGGTCGGTCGGTCGGTCGGTCCGTCGGTCAGTCGATCAGTTGTTCGGTCAGTCGGTCAGTCAGTCCGTCGGTCGGTCGGTCGGTCGGTCGGTCGGTCGGTCGGTCGGTCGGTCGGTCGGTCGGTCGGTCGGTCGGTCGGTCGGTCGGTCGGTCGGTCGGTCGGTCGGTCGGTCTGTCAGTCGGTCAGTCGGTCAGTCGGTCAGTCGGTCAGTCGGTCGGTCAGTCGGACAATCGGTCGGTCGGTCAGTCGGTCAGTCAGTCCGTCCGTCGGTCAGTCCGTCAGCCGGTCAGTTGGTCGGTCGGTCGGTCGGTCGGTCGGTCGGTCGGTCGGTCGGTCGGTCGGTCGGTCGGTCGGTCGGTCGGTCGGTCGGTCGGTCGGTCGGTCTGTCAGTCGGTCAGTCGGTCAGTCAGTCAGTCGGTCAGTCGGTCGGTCAGTCGGACAATCGGTCGGTCGGTCAGTCGGTCAGTCAGTCCGTCGGTCGGTCGGTCGGTCGGTCGGTCGGTCGGTCGGTCGGTCGGTCGGTCGGTCGGTCGGTCGGTCGGTCGGTCGGTCGGTCGGTCGGTCGGTCGGTCAGTCGTTCGGTCAGTCGGTCAGTTGGTCGGACATTCGGTCAGTCGGTCAGTCAGTCCGTCGGTCGGTCGGTCGGTCGGTCGGTCGGTCGGTCGGTCGGTCGGTCGGTCGGTCAGTCGGTCGGTCGGTCGGTCGGTCGGTCGGTCGGTCGGTCGGTCGGTCGGTCGGTCGGTCGGTCGGTCGGTCGGTCGGTCGGTCGGTCGGTCAGTCGTTCGGTCAGTCGGTCGGTCGGTCGGTCGGTCGGTCGGTCGGTCGGTCGGTCGGTCTGTCAGTCGGTCAG
>NW_027485667.1:27500-32833 GCF_050908995.1 Andrena cerasifolii
CGTCGATCGGTCGGGCGGTCGGTCGGTCGGTCGGTCTGTCAGTCGGTCAGTCGGTCAGTCGGTCGGTCGGTCGGTCGGTCGGTCAGTCGGTCAGTCGGTCAGTCGGTCGGTCCGTCGGTCAGTCGGTCCGTCGGTCAGTCGGTCAGTCGGTCAGTTGGTCGGTCTTTCGGTCAGTCGGTCGGTCAGTCGGTCGGTCGGTCGGTCGGTCGGTCGGTCAGTCGGTCGGTCGTTCGGTCGGTCGGTCGGTCGGTCGGTCGGTCAGTCGGTCAGTCGGTCAGTCGGTCGGTCCGTCGGTCAGTCGGTCCGTCGGTCAGTCGGTCGGTCGGTCGGTTGGTCGGTCAGTCGGTCGGTCAGTCGTTCAGTCGGTCAGTCGGTCAGTTGGTCGGTCCGGTCGGTCGTTCGGTCGGTCGGTCGGTCGGTCGGTCAGTCGGTCAGTCGGTCAGTCGGTCGGTCCGTCGGTCAGTCCGTCCGTCGGTCAGTCCGTCAGCCGGTCAGTTGGTCGGTCGGTCGGTCGGTCGGTCGGTCGGTCGGTCGGTCGGTCGGTCGGTCGGTCGGTCGGTCGGTCGGTCGGTCGGTCTGTCAGTCGGTCAGTCGGTCAGTCGGTCAGTCGGTCAGTCGGTCGGTCAGTCGGACAATCGGTCGGTCGGTCAGTCGGTCAGTCAGTCCGTCGGTCGGTCGGTCGGTCGGTCGGTCGGTCGGTCGGTCGGTCGGTCGGTCGGTCAGTCGTTCGGTCAGTCGGTCAGTTGGTCGGACAGTCGGTCAGTCGGTCAGTCAGTCCGTCGGTCGGTCGGTCGGTCGGTCGGTCGGTCAGTCGGTCGGTCAGTCGGACAATCGGTCGGTCGGTCAGTCGGTCAGTCAGTCCGTCGGTCGGTCGGTCGGTCGGTCGGTCGGTCGGTCTGTCAGTCGGTCAGTCGGTCAGTCGTTCAGTCGGTCGGTCGGTCGGTCGGTCGGTCCGTCGGTCAGTCGATCAGTTGTTCGGTCAGTCGGTCAGTCAGTCCGTCGGTCGGTCGGTCGGTCGGTCGGTCGGTTGGTCGGTCGTTCGTTCGGTCGGTCGGTCGGTCGGTCGGTCGGTCGGTCGGTCGGTCGGTCGGTCGGTCGGTCGGTCAGTCCGTCAGCCGGTCAGTTGGTCGGTCGGTCGGTCGGTCGGTCGGTCGGTCGGTCGGTCGGTCGGTCGGTCGGTCGGTCGGTCAGTCGGTCAGTCGGTCAGTCAGTCCGTCGGTCGGTCGGTCGGTCGGTCGGTCGGTCGGTCGGTCGGTCAGTCAGTCCGTCGGTCGGTCAGTCGGTCAGTCAGTCCGTCGGTCGGTCGGTCGGTTGGTCGGTCGGTTGGTCGGTCAGTTAGTCCGTCGATCGGTCGGGCGGTCGGTCGGTCGGTCGGTCTGTCAGTCGGTCAGTCGGTCAGTCGGTCGGTCGGTCGGTCGGTCGGTCGGTCGGTCAGTCGGTCAGTCGGTCAGTCGGTCGGTCCGTCGGTCAGTCGGTCCGTCGGTCAGTCGGTCAGTCGGTCAGTTGGTCGGTCTTTCGGTCAGTCGGTCGGTCAGTCGGTCGGTCGGTCGGTCGGTCGGTCAGTCGGTCGGTCGTTCGGTCGGTCGGTCGGTCGGTCGGTCGGTCAGTCGGTCAGTCGGTCAGTCGGTCGGTCCGTCGGTCAGTCGGTCCGTCGGTCAGTCGGTCGGTCGGTCGGTTGGTCGGTCAGTCGGTCGGTCAGTCGTTCAGTCGGTCAGTCGGTCAGTTGGTCGGTCGGTCGGTCGTTCGGTCGGTCGGTCGGTCGGTCGGTCAGTCGGTCAGTCGGTCAGTCGGTCGGTCGTCGGTCAGTCCGTCCGTCGGTCAGTCCGTCAGCCGGTCAGTTGGTCGGTCGGTCGGTCGGTCGGTCGGTCGGTCGGTCGGTCGGTCGGTCGGTCGGTCGGTCTGTCAGTCGGTCAGTCGGTCAGTCGGTCAGACGGTCAGTCGGTCGGTCGGTCAGTCGGTCGGTCAGTCGGACAATCGGTCGGTCGGTCAGTCGGTCAGTCAGTCCGTCGGTCGGTCGGTCGGTCGGTCGGTCGGTCGGTCGGTCGGTCGGTCGGTCGGTCGGTCGGTCGGTCGGTCGGTCGTTCGGTCGGTCGGTCGGTCGGTCGGTCAGTCGGTCAGTCCGGTCAGTCGGTCAGTCGGTCGGTCCGTCGGTCAGTCCGTCCGTCGGTCAGTCCGTCAGCCGGTCAGTTGGTCGGTCGGTCGGTCGGTCGGTCGGTCGGTCTGTCAGTCGGTCAGTCGGTCAGTCGGTCAGTCGGTCAGTCGGTCGGTCAGTCGGACAATCGGTCGGTCGGTCAGTCGGTCAGTCAGTCCGTCGGTCGGTCGGTCGGTCGGTCGGTCGGTCGGTCGGTCGGTCGGTCGGTCGGTCTGTCAGTCGGTCAGTCGGTCAGTCGTTCAGTCGGTCGGTCGGTCGGTCGGTCGGTCGGTCGGTCGGTCGGTCGGTCGGTCGGTCGGTCGGTCGGTCGGTCGGTCGGTCGGTCGGTCTGTCAGTCGGTCAGTCGGTCAGTCGTTCAGTCGGTCGGTCGGTCGGTCGGTCGGTCCGTCGGTCAGTCGATCAGTTGTTCGGTCAGTCGGTCAGTCAGTCCGTCGGTCGGTCGGTCGGTCGGTCGGTCGGTCGGTCGGTCGGTCGGTCGGTCGGTCGGTCGGTCGGTCGGTCGGTCGGTCGGTCGGTCGGTCGGTCGGTCTGTCAGTCGGTCAGTCGGTCAGTCGGTCAGTCGGTCAGTCGGTCGGTCAGTCGGACAATCGGTCGGTCGGTCAGTCGGTCAGTCAGTCCGTCGGTCGGTCGGTCGGTCGGTCGGTCGTCGGTCGGTCGGTCGGTCGGTCGGTCGGTCGGTCGGTCGGTCGGTCGGTCGGTCGGTCGGTCGGTCGGTCGGTCGGTCGGTCGGTCGGTCGGTCTGTCAGTCGGTCAGTCGGTCAGTCGGTCAGTCGGTCAGTCGGTCGGTCAGTCGGACAATCGGTCGGTCGGTCAGTCGGTCAGTCAGTCCGTCGGTCGGTCGGTCGGTCGGTCGGTCGGTCGGTCGGTCGGTCGGTCGGTCGGTCTGTCAGTCGGTCAGTCGGTCAGTCGTTCAGTCGGTCGGTCGGTCGGTCGGTCGGTCCGTCGGTCAGTCGATCAGTTGATCGGTCAGTCGGTCAGTCAGTCCGTCGGTCAGTCGGACAATCGGTCGGTCGGTCAGTCGGTCAGTCAGTCCGTCGGGTCGGTCGGTCGGTCGGTCGGTCGGTCGGTCGGTCGGTCGGTCGGTCTGTCAGTCGGTCAGTCGGTCAGTCGTTCAGTCGGTCGGTCGGTCGGTCGGTCGGTCCGTCGGTCAGTCGATCAGTTGTTCGGTCAGTCGGTCAGTCAGTCCGTCGGTCGGTCGTCGGTCGGTCGGTCGGTCGGTCGGTCGGTCGGTCGTCGGTCCGTCCGTCGGTCGGTCGGTCGGTCGGTCGGTCGGTCGGTCGGTCGGTCGGTCGGTCGGTCGGTCGGTCTGTCAGTCGGTCAGTCGGTCAGTCGGTCAGTCGGTCAGTCGGTCGGTCAGTCGGACAATCGGTCGGTCGGTCAGTCGGTCAGTCAGTCCGTCCGTCGGTCAGTCCGTCAGCCGGTCAGTTGGTCGGTCGGTCGGTCGGTCGGTCGGTCGGTCGGTCGGTCGTCGGTCGGTCGGTCGGTCGGTCGGTCGGTCGGTCGGTCGGTCGGTCTGTCAGTCGGTCAGTCGGTCAGTCAGTCAGTCGGTCAGTCGGTCGGTCAGTCGGACAATCGGTCGGTCGGTCAGTCGGTCAGTTGGGCGTTCGGTCGGTCGGTCGGTCGGTCGGTCGGTCGGTCGGTCGTTCGGTCGGTCGGTCGGTCGGTCGGTCGGTCGGTCAGTCGGTCGGTCGGTCGGTCGGTCGGTCGGTCGGTCTGTCAGTCGGTCAGTCGGTCAGTCGGTCAGTCGGTCAGTCGGTCGGTCGGTCGGTCGGTCGGTCGGTCGGTCGGTCAGTCAGTCCATCGGTCGGTCAGTCGGTCAGTCAGTCCGTCGTCGGTCGGTCGGTCGGTCGGTCGGTCGGTTGGTCGGTCAGTTAGTCCGTCGATCGGTCGGTCGGTCGGTCGATCGGTCGGTCGGTCGGTCGGTCGGTCGGTCGGTCGTTCGGTCAGTCGGTCAGCGTCGGTCGGTCGGTCGGTCGGTCAGTCGGTCGGTCTGTCAGTCGGTCAGTCGGTCAGTCGGTCAGTCGGTCGGTCGGTCGGTCGGTCGGTCGGTCGGTCAGTCGGTCGGTCAGTCGTTCAGTCGGTCAGTCGGTCAGTTGGTCGGTCGGTCGGTCGTTCGGTCGGTCGGTCGGTCGGTCGGTCGGTCAGTCAGTCGGTCGGTCAGTCGGTCAGTCGGTCAGTCGGTCCGTCCGTCGGTCAGTCGGTCCGTCGGTCAGTCGGTCAGTCGGTCAGTTGGTCGGTCTTTCGGTCAGTCGGTCAGTCAGTCCGTCCGTCGGTCGGTCGGTCGGTCGGTCTGTCAGACGGTCAGTCGGTCAGTCGGTCGGTCGGTCGGTCGGTCGGTCGGTCGGTCGGTCGGTCGGTCGGACGGTCGGTCGGTCGGTCGGTCGGTCGGTCCGTCGGTCGGTCGGTCGGTCGGTCGCGGTCGGTCGGTCGGTCGGTCGGTCGGTCGGTCGGTCGGTCGGTCGGTCGGTCGGTCGGTCGGTCAGTCGTTCGGTCAGTCGGTCAGTTGGTCGGACAGTCGGTCAGTCGGTCAGTCAGTCCGTCGGTCGGTCGGTCGGTCGGTCGGCCGGTCGGTCGGTCGGTCGGTCGGTCGTCGGTCGGTCGGTCGGTCGGTCGGTCGGTCGGTCGGTCGGTCGGTCGGTCAGTCGGTCAGTTGGTCGGTCGGTCGGTCGGTCGGTCAGTCGGTCAGTCGGTCAGTCGGTCGGTCCCGTCGGTCAGTCCGTCCGTCGGTCAGTCCGTCAGCCGGTCAGTTGGTCGGTCGGTCGGTCGGTCGGTCGGTCGGTCGGTCGTCGGTCGGTCGGTCGGTCGGTCGGTCGGTCTGTCAGTCGGTCAGTCGATCAGTTGTTCGGTCAGTCGGTCAGTCAGTCCGTCGGTCAGTCGGTCGGTCAGTCGTTCAGTCGGTCAGTCGGTCAGTTGGTCGGTCGGTCGGTCGTTCGGTCGGTCGGTCGGTCGGTCGGTCGGTCAGTCGGTCGGTCAGTCGGTCAGTCGGTCAGTCGGTCCGTTCGTCGGTCAGTCGGTCCGTCGGTCAGTCGGTCAGTCGGTCAGTCGGTCAGTCAGTCCGTCCGTCGGTCGGTCGGTCGTTCGGTCTGTCAGTCGGTCAGTCGGTCAGTCGGTCGGTCGGTCGGTCGGTCGGTCGGTCGGTTGGTCGGTCGGACGGTCGGTCGGTCGGTCGGTCGGTCGGTCG
>NW_027485668.1:0-32821 GCF_050908995.1 Andrena cerasifolii
CGAAACACCTGCGCCACTTCTCGCTCTTTGATTTGCTCTCCAGAGACGTTACTTTGTTCTATCTCTTTCGACGGCATGTTGTCCTGTTACAAAGCACAATTTTGTGTATTCTCGAAATTTTCGCCAGATTTTGGAAAATATATCAGGAGAAAATGAAGTGGAAAGAGGTATACTAAATTTCAGCTTCAAAGGCATCGCCTTAAAGTTGCAAATAAGAGGCGCAGGCCATTCAAGAGGCTTTCAAAAATTCTGTGTCTCTTCGTTAAACAGACACCTTCTCGAAACATCTGCGTCACTTCTCGCTCTTTGATTTGCTGTCCGGAGACGTTACTTTGTGCCATCTCTTTCGACGGCATGTTCTCCTGTTACAAAGCCCAATTTTGTGCATTCTGAAAATTTTCGCCAGATTTTGGCCAATATATCAGGAGAACATGAAGTGGAAAGAGGTATACTAAATTTCAGCTTCAAAGGCATCGCCTTAAACTTGCAAATAAGAGGCGCAGGCCATTCAAGAGGCGTTCAAAAATTCTGCGTCTCTTCGTTAAACAGTCACTGTCTCGAAACATCTGCGTCACTTCTCGCTCTTTGATTTGCTCTCCAGAGACGTTACTTTGTGCCATCTCTTTCGACGGCATGTTGTCCTGTTACAATGCACAATTTTGTGTATTCTCGAAATTTTCGCCAGATTTTGGCCAATATATCAGGAGAAAATGAAGTGGAAAGAGGTATACTAAATTTCAGCTTCAAAGGCATCGCCTTAAAGTTGCAAATAAGAGGCGCACGCCTTTCAAGAGGCGTTCGAAAATTCTGCGTCTCTTCGTTAAACAGTCACCTTCTGGAAACATCTGCGTCACTTCTCGCTCTTTGATTTGCTCTCCGGACACGTTACTTTGTGCCATCTCTTTCGACGGCATGTTCTCCTGTTACAAAGCCCAATTTTGTGCAATCTGAAAATTTTCGCCAGATTTTGGCCAATATATCAGGAGAACATGAAGTGGAAAGAGGTATACTACATTTCAGCTTCAAAGGCATCGCCTTAAACTTGCAAATAAGAGGCGCAGGCCTTTCAAGAGGCGTTCGAAAATTCTGCGTCTCTTCGTTAAACAGTCACTGTCTCGAAACATCTGCGCCACTTCTCGCTCTTTGATTTGCTCTCCGGAGACGTTACTTTGTGCCATCTCTTTCGACGGCATGTTCTCCTGTTACAAAGCCCAATTTTGTGCATTCTGAAAATTTTCGCCAGACTTTGGCCAATATATCAGGAGAACATGAAGTGGAAAGAGGAATACTAAATTTCAGCTTCAAAGGCATCGCCTTGAAGTTGCAAATAAGAGGCGCAGGCCATTCAAGAGGCGTTCGAAAATTCTTCGTCTCTTCGTTAAACAATCACTGTCTCGAAACATCTGCGTCACTTCTCGCTCTTTGATTTGCTCTGCGGAGACGTTACTTTGTGCCATCTCTTTCGACGGCATGATCTCCTGTTACAAAGCCCAATTCTGTGCATTCTGAAAATTTTCGCCAGATTTTGGCCAATATATCAGGAGAACATGAAGTGGAAAGAGGTATACTAAATTTCAGCTTCAAATGCATCGCCTTAAACTTGCAATTAAGAGGCGCAGGCCTTTCAAGAGGCGTTCGAAAATTCTTCGTCTCTTCGTTAAACAGTCACTGTCTCGAAACACCTGCGTCACTTCTCGCTCTTTGATTTGCTCTCCGGAGACGTTACTTTGTGCCATCTCTTTCGACGGCATGTTCTCCTGTTACAAAGCCCAATTTTGTGCATTCTGAAAATTTTCGCCAGACTTTGGCCAATATATCAGGAGAACATGAAGTGGAAAGAGGAATACTAAATTTCAGCTTCAAAGGCATCGCCTTGAAGTTGCAAATAAGAGGCGCAGGCCATTCAAGAGGCGTTCGAAAATTCTTCGTCTCTTCGTTAAACAGTCACTGTCTCGAAACACCTGCGTCACTTCTCGCTCTTTGATTTGCTCTCCGGAGACGTTACTTTGTGCCATCTCTTTCGACGGCATGTTCTCCTGTTACAAAGCCCAATTTTGTGCATTCTGAAAATTTTCGCCAGACTTTGGCCAATATATCAGGAGAACATGAAGTGGAAAGAGGAATACTAAATTTCAGCTTCAAAGGCATCGCCTTGAAGTTGCAAATAAGAGGCGCAGGCCATTCAAGAGGCGTTCGAAAATTCTTCGTCTCTTCGTTAAACAGTCACTGTCTCGAAACATCTGCGTCACTTCTCGCTCTTTGATTTGCTCTCCGGAGACGTTACTTTGTGCCATCTCTTTCGACGGCATGATCTCCTGTTACAAAGCCCAATTCTGTGCATTCTGAAAATTTTCGCCAGATTTTGGAAAATATATCAGGAGAAAATGAAGTGAAAAGAGGTATACTAAATTTCAGCTTCAAAGGCATCGCCTTAAAGTTGCAAATAAGAGGCGCATGCCATTCAAGAGGCGTTCAAAAATTCTGCGTCTCTTCGTTAAACAGTCACTGTCTCGAAACATCTGCGCCACTTCTCGCTCTTTGATTTGCTCTCCGGAGACGTTACTTTGTGCCAACTCTTTCGACGGCATGTTCTCCTGTTACAAAGCCCAATTCTGTGCATTCTGAAAATTTGCGCCAGATTTTGGCCAATATATCAGGAGAACATGAAGTGGAAAGAGGTATACTAAATTTCAGCTTCAAATGCATCGCCTTAAAGTTGCAAATAAGAGGCGCAGGCCTTTCAAGAGGCGTTCGAAAATTCTGCGTCTCGTTGTTAAACAATCACGGTCTCGAAACACCTGCGCCACTTCTCGCTCTTTGATTTGCTCTCCAGAGACGTTACTTTGTGCCATCTCTTTCGACGGCATGTTCTCCTGTTACAAAGCCCAATTTTGTGCATTCTGAAAATTTTCGCCAGACTTTGGCCAATATATCAGGAGAAAATGAGGTGGAAAGAGGTATACTAAATTTCAGCTTCAAATGCATCGCCTTAAAGTTGCAAATAAGAGGCGCAGGCCTTTCAAGAGGCGTTCGAAAATTCTGCTTCTCGTTGTTAAACAATCACGGTCTCGAAACACCTGCGCCACTTCTCGCTCTTTGATTTGCTCTCCAGAGACGTTACTTTGTGCCATCTCTTTCGACGGCATGTTCTCCTGTTACAAAGCCCAATTTTGTGCATTCTGAAAATTTTCGCCAGATTTTGGCCAATAAATCAGGAGAACATGAAGTCGAAAGAGGTATACTAAATTTCAGCTTCAAATGCATCGCCTTAAAGTTGCAAATAAGAGGCGCAGGCCTTTCAAGAGGCGTTCGAATCTTCTGCGTCTCGTTGTTAAACAATCACGGTCTCGAAACACCTGCGCCACTTCTCGCTCTTTGATTTGCTCTCCAGAGACGTTACTTTGTGCCATCTCTTTCGACGGCATGTTCTCCTGTTACAAAGCCCAATTTTGTGCATTCTGAAAATTTTCGCCAGACTTTGGCCAATATATCAGGAGAACATGAAGTGGAAAGAGGTATACTAAATTTCAGCTTCAAAGGCATCGCCTTAAAGTTGCAAATAAGAGGCGCAGGCCATTCAAGAGGCTTTCGAAAATTCTGCGTCTCTTCGTGAAACAGTCACCTTCTCGAAACACCTGCGCCACTTCTCGCTCTTTGATTTGCTCTCCAGAGACGTTACTTTGTTCTATCTCTTTCGACGGCATGTTGTCCTGTTACAAAGCACAATTTTGTGTATTCTCGAAATTTTCGCCAGATTTTGGAAAATATATCAGGAGAAAATGAAGTGGAAAGAGGTATACTAAATTTCAGCTTCAAAGGCATCGCCTTAAAGTTGCAAATAAGAGGCGCAGGCCATTCAAGAGGCTTTCAAAAATTCTGTGTCTCTTCGTTAAACAGACACCTTCTCGAAACATCTGCGTCACTTCTCGCTCTTTGATTTGCTGTCCGGAGACGTTACTTTGTGCCATCTCTTTCGACGGCATGTTCTCCTGTTACAAAGCCCAATTTTGTGCATTCTGAAAATTTTCGCCAGATTTTGGCCAATATATCAGGAGAACATGAAGTGGAAAGAGGTATACTAAATTTCAGCTTCAAAGGCATCGCCTTAAACTTGCAAATAAGAGGCGCAGGCCATTCAAGAGGCGTTCAAAAATTCTGCGTCTCTTCGTTAAACAGTCACTGTCTCGAAACATCTGCGTCACTTCTCGCTCTTTGATTTGCTCTCCAGAGACGTTACTTTGTGCCATCTCTTTCGACGGCATGTTGTCCTGTTACAATGCACAATTTTGTGTATTCTCGAAATTTTCGCCAGATTTTGGCCAATATATCAGGAGAAAATGAAGTGGAAAGAGGTATACTAAATTTCAGCTTCAAAGGCATCGCCTTAAAGTTGCAAATAAGAGGCGCACGCCTTTCAAGAGGCGTTCGAAAATTCTGCGTCTCTTCGTTAAACAGTCACCTTCTGGAAACATCTGCGTCACTTCTCGCTCTTTGATTTGCTCTCCGGACACGTTACTTTGTGCCATCTCTTTCGACGGCATGTTCTCCTGTTACAAAGCCCAATTTTGTGCAATCTGAAAATTTTCGCCAGATTTTGGCCAATATATCAGGAGAACATGAAGTGGAAAGAGGTATACTACATTTCAGCTTCAAAGGCATCGCCTTAAACTTGCAAATAAGAGGCGCAGGCCTTTCAAGAGGCGTTCGAAAATTCTGCGTCTCTTCGTTAAACAGTCACTGTCTCGAAACATCTGCGCCACTTCTCGCTCTTTGATTTGCTCTCCGGAGACGTTACTTTGTGCCATCTCTTTCGACGGCATGTTCTCCTGTTACAAAGCCCAATTTTGTGCATTCTGAAAATTTTCGCCAGACTTTGGCCAATATATCAGGAGAACATGAAGTGGAAAGAGGAATACTAAATTTCAGCTTCAAAGGCATCGCCTTGAAGTTGCAAATAAGAGGCGCAGGCCATTCAAGAGGCGTTCGAAAATTCTTCGTCTCTTCGTTAAACAATCACTGTCTCGAAACATCTGCGTCACTTCTCGCTCTTTGATTTGCTCTGCGGAGACGTTACTTTGTGCCATCTCTTTCGACGGCATGATCTCCTGTTACAAAGCCCAATTCTGTGCATTCTGAAAATTTTCGCCAGATTTTGGCCAATATATCAGGAGAACATGAAGTGGAAAGAGGTATACTAAATTTCAGCTTCAAATGCATCGCCTTAAACTTGCAATTAAGAGGCGCAGGCCTTTCAAGAGGCGTTCGAAAATTCTTCGTCTCTTCGTTAAACAGTCACTGTCTCGAAACACCTGCGTCACTTCTCGCTCTTTGATTTGCTCTCCGGAGACGTTACTTTGTGCCATCTCTTTCGACGGCATGTTCTCCTGTTACAAAGCCCAATTTTGTGCATTCTGAAAATTTTCGCCAGACTTTGGCCAATATATCAGGAGAACATGAAGTGGAAAGAGGAATACTAAATTTCAGCTTCAAAGGCATCGCCTTGAAGTTGCAAATAAGAGGCGCAGGCCATTCAAGAGGCGTTCGAAAATTCTTCGTCTCTTCGTTAAACAGTCACTGTCTCGAAACATCTGCGTCACTTCTCGCTCTTTGATTTGCTCTCCGGAGACGTTACTTTGTGCCATCTCTTTCGACGGCATGATCTCCTGTTACAAAGCCCAATTCTGTGCATTCTGAAAATTTTCGCCAGATTTTGGAAAATATATCAGGAGAAAATGAAGTGAAAAGAGGTATACTAAATTTCAGCTTCAAAGGCATCGCCTTAAAGTTGCAAATAAGAGGCGCATGCCATTCAAGAGGCGTTCAAAAATTCTGCGTCTCTTCGTTAAACAGTCACTGTCTCGAAACATCTGCGCCACTTCTCGCTCTTTGATTTGCTCTCCGGAGACGTTACTTTGTGCCAACTCTTTCGACGGCATGTTCTCCTGTTACAAAGCCCAATTCTGTGCATTCTGAAAATTTGCGCCAGATTTTGGCCAATATATCAGGAGAACATGAAGTGGAAAGAGGTATACTAAATTTCAGCTTCAAATGCATCGCCTTAAAGTTGCAAATAAGAGGCGCAGGCCTTTCAAGAGGCGTTCGAAAATTCTGCGTCTCGTTGTTAAACAATCACGGTCTCGAAACACCTGCGCCACTTCTCGCTCTTTGATTTGCTCTCCAGAGACGTTACTTTGTGCCATCTCTTTCGACGGCATGTTCTCCTGTTACAAAGCCCAATTTTGTGCATTCTGAAAATTTTCGCCAGACTTTGGCCAATATATCAGGAGAAAATGAGGTGGAAAGAGGTATACTAAATTTCAGCTTCAAATGCATCGCCTTAAAGTTGCAAATAAGAGGCGCAGGCCTTTCAAGAGGCGTTCGAAAATTCTGCTTCTCGTTGTTAAACAATCACGGTCTCGAAACACCTGCGCCACTTCTCGCTCTTTGATTTGCTCTCCAGAGACGTTACTTTGTGCCATCTCTTTCGACGGCATGTTCTCCTGTTACAAAGCCCAATTTTGTGCATTCTGAAAATTTTCGCCAGATTTTGGCCAATAAATCAGGAGAACATGAAGTCGAAAGAGGTATACTAAATTTCAGCTTCAAATGCATCGCCTTAAAGTTGCAAATAAGAGGCGCAGGCCTTTCAAGAGGCGTTCGAATCTTCTGCGTCTCGTTGTTAAACAATCACGGTCTCGAAACACCTGCGCCACTTCTCGCTCTTTGATTTGCTCTCCAGAGACGTTACTTTGTGCCATCTCTTTCGACGGCATGTTCTCCTGTTACAAAGCCCAATTTTGTGCATTCTGAAAATTTTCGCCAGACTTTGGCCAATATATCAGGAGAACATGAAGTGGAAAGAGGTATACTAAATTTCAGCTTCAAAGGCATCGCCTTAAAGTTGCAAATAAGAGGCGCAGGCCATTCAAGAGGCTTTCGAAAATTCTGCGTCTCTTCGTGAAACAGTCACCTTCTCGAAACACCTGCGCCACTTCTCGCTCTTTGATTTGCTCTCCAGAGACGTTACTTTGTTCTATCTCTTTCGACGGCATGTTGTCCTGTTACAAAGCACAATTTTGTGTATTCTCGAAATTTTCGCCAGATTTTGGAAAATATATCAGGAGAAAATGAAGTGGAAAGAGGTATACTAAATTTCAGCTTCAAAGGCATCGCCTTAAAGTTGCAAATAAGAGGCGCAGGCCATTCAAGAGGCTTTCAAAAATTCTGTGTCTCTTCGTTAAACAGACACCTTCTCGAAACATCTGCGTCACTTCTCGCTCTTTGATTTGCTGTCCGGAGACGTTACTTTGTGCCATCTCTTTCGACGGCATGTTCTCCTGTTACAAAGCCCAATTTTGTGCATTCTGAAAATTTTCGCCAGATTTTGGCCAATATATCAGGAGAACATGAAGTGGAAAGAGGTATACTAAATTTCAGCTTCAAAGGCATCGCCTTAAACTTGCAAATAAGAGGCGCAGGCCATTCAAGAGGCGTTCAAAAATTCTGCGTCTCTTCGTTAAACAGTCACTGTCTCGAAACATCTGCGTCACTTCTCGCTCTTTGATTTGCTCTCCAGAGACGTTACTTTGTGCCATCTCTTTCGACGGCATGTTGTCCTGTTACAATGCACAATTTTGTGTATTCTCGAAATTTTCGCCAGATTTTGGCCAATATATCAGGAGAAAATGAAGTGGAAAGAGGTATACTAAATTTCAGCTTCAAAGGCATCGCCTTAAAGTTGCAAATAAGAGGCGCACGCCTTTCAAGAGGCGTTCGAAAATTCTGCGTCTCTTCGTTAAACAGTCACCTTCTGGAAACATCTGCGTCACTTCTCGCTCTTTGATTTGCTCTCCGGACACGTTACTTTGTGCCATCTCTTTCGACGGCATGTTCTCCTGTTACAAAGCCCAATTTTGTGCAATCTGAAAATTTTCGCCAGATTTTGGCCAATATATCAGGAGAACATGAAGTGGAAAGAGGTATACTACATTTCAGCTTCAAAGGCATCGCCTTAAACTTGCAAATAAGAGGCGCAGGCCTTTCAAGAGGCGTTCGAAAATTCTGCGTCTCTTCGTTAAACAGTCACTGTCTCGAAACATCTGCGCCACTTCTCGCTCTTTGATTTGCTCTCCGGAGACGTTACTTTGTGCCATCTCTTTCGACGGCATGTTCTCCTGTTACAAAGCCCAATTTTGTGCATTCTGAAAATTTTCGCCAGACTTTGGCCAATATATCAGGAGAACATGAAGTGGAAAGAGGAATACTAAATTTCAGCTTCAAAGGCATCGCCTTGAAGTTGCAAATAAGAGGCGCAGGCCATTCAAGAGGCGTTCGAAAATTCTTCGTCTCTTCGTTAAACAATCACTGTCTCGAAACATCTGCGTCACTTCTCGCTCTTTGATTTGCTCTGCGGAGACGTTACTTTGTGCCATCTCTTTCGACGGCATGATCTCCTGTTACAAAGCCCAATTCTGTGCATTCTGAAAATTTTCGCCAGATTTTGGCCAATATATCAGGAGAACATGAAGTGGAAAGAGGTATACTAAATTTCAGCTTCAAATGCATCGCCTTAAACTTGCAATTAAGAGGCGCAGGCCTTTCAAGAGGCGTTCAAAAATTCTGCGTCTCTTCGTTAAACAGTCACTGTCTCGAAACATCTGCGCCACTTCTCGCTCTTTGATTTGCTCTCCGGAGACGTTACTTTGTGCCAACTCTTTCGACGGCATGTTCTCCTGTTACAAAGCCCAATTCTGTGCATTCTGAAAATTTGCGCCAGATTTTGGCCAATATATCAGGAGAACATGAAGTGGAAAGAGGTATACTAAATTTCAGCTTCAAATGCATCGCCTTAAAGTTGCAAATAAGAGGCGCAGGCCTTTCAAGAGGCGTTCGAAAATTCTGCGTCTCGTTGTTAAACAATCACGGTCTCGAAACACCTGCGCCACTTCTCGCTCTTTGATTTGCTCTCCAGAGACGTTACTTTGTGCCATCTCTTTCGACGGCATGTTCTCCTGTTACAAAGCCCAATTTTGTGCATTCTGAAAATTTTCGCCAGACTTTGGCCAATATATCAGGAGAAAATGAGGTGGAAAGAGGTATACTAAATTTCAGCTTCAAATGCATCGCCTTAAAGTTGCAAATAAGAGGCGCAGGCCTTCAAGAGGCGTTCGAAAATTCTGCTTCTCGTTGTTAAACAATCACGGTCTCGAAACACCTGCGCCACTTCTCGCTCTTTGATTTGCTCTCCAGAGACGTTACTTTGTTCCATCTCTTTCGACGGCATGTTGCCCTGTTACAAAGCACAATTTTGTGTATTCTCGAAATTTTCGCCAGATTTTGGAAAATATATCAGGAGAAAATGAGGTGGAAAGAGGTATACTAAATTTAAGCTTCAAATGCATCGCCTTAAAGTTGCAAATAAGAGGCGCAGGCCATTCAAGAGGCTTTCAAAAATTCTGTGTCTCTTCGTTAAACAGACACCTTCTCGAAACATCTGCGTCACTTCTCGCTCTTTGATTTGCTGTCCGGAGACGTTACTTTGTGCCATCTCTTTCGACGGCATGTTCTCCTGTTACAAAGCCCAATTTTGTGCATTCTGAAAATTTTCGCCAGATTTTGGCCAATATATCAGGAGAACATGAAGTGGAAAGAGGTATACTAAATTTCAGCTTCAAAGGCATCGCCTTAAACTTGCAAATAAGAGGCGCAGGCCATTCAAGAGGCGTTCAAAAATTCTGCGTCTCTTCGTTAAACAGTCACTGTCTCGAAACATCTGCGTCACTTCTCGCTCTTTGATTTGCTCTCCAGAGACGTTACTTTGTGCCATCTCTTTCGACGGCATGTTGTCCTGTTACAATGCACAATTTTGTGTATTCTCGAAATTTTCGCCAGATTTTGGCCAATATATCAGGAGAAAATGAAGTGGAAAGAGGTATACTAAATTTCAGCTTCAAAGGCATCGCCTTAAAGTTGCAAATAAGAGGCGCACGCCTTTCAAGAGGCGTTCGAAAATTCTGCGTCTCTTCGTTAAACAGTCACCTTCTGGAAACATCTGCGTCACTTCTCGCTCTTTGATTTGCTCTCCGGACACGTTACTTTGTGCCATCTCTTTCGACGGCATGTTCTCCTGTTACAAAGCCCAATTTTGTGCAATCTGAAAATTTTCGCCAGATTTTGGCCAATATATCAGGAGAACATGAAGTGGAAAGAGGTATACTACATTTCAGCTTCAAAGGCATCGCCTTAAACTTGCAAATAAGAGGCGCAGGCCTTTCAAGAGGCGTTCGAAAATTCTGCGTCTCTTCGTTAAACAGTCACTGTCTCGAAACATCTGCGCCACTTCTCGCTCTTTGATTTGCTCTCCGGAGACGTTACTTTGTGCCATCTCTTTCGACGGCATGTTCTCCTGTTACAAAGCCCAATTTTGTGCATTCTGAAAATTTTCGCCAGACTTTGGCCAATATATCAGGAGAACATGAAGTGGAAAGAGGAATACTAAATTTCAGCTTCAAAGGCATCGCCTTGAAGTTGCAAATAAGAGGCGCAGGCCATTCAAGAGGCGTTCGAAAATTCTTCGTCTCTTCGTTAAACAATCACTGTCTCGAAACATCTGCGTCACTTCTCGCTCTTTGATTTGCTCTCCGGAGACGTTACTTTGTGCCATCTCTTTCGACGGCATGATCTCCTGTTACAAAGCCCAATTCTGTGCATTCTGAAAATTTTCGCCAGATTTTGGAAAATATATCAGGAGAAAATGAAGTGAAAAGAGGTATACTAAATTTCAGCTTCAAAGGCATCGACTTAAAGTTGCAAATAAGAGGCGCATGCCATTCAAGAGGCGTTCAAAAATTCTGCGTCTCTTCGTTAAACAGTCACTGTCTCGAAACATCTGCGCCACTTCTCGCTCTTTGATTTGCTCTCCGGAGACGTTACTTTGTGCCAACTCTTTCGACGGCATGTTCTCCTGTTACAAAGCCCAATTCTGTGCATTCTGAAAATTTGCGCCAGATTTTGGCCAATATATCAGGAGAACATGAAGTGGAAAGAGGTATACTAAATTTCAGCTTCAAATGCATCGCCTTAAAGTTGCAAATAAGAGGCGCAGGCCTTTCAAGAGGCGTTCGAAAATTCTGCGTCTCGTTGTTAAACAATCACGGTCTCGAAACACCTGCGCCACTTCTCGCTCTTTGATTTGCTCTCCAGAGACGTTACTTTGTGCCATCTCTTTCGACGGCATGTTCTCCTGTTACAAAGCCCAATTTTGTGCATTCTGAAAATTTTCGCCAGACTTTGGCCAATATATCAGGAGAACATGAAGTGGAAAGAGGTATACTAAATTTCAGCTTCAAAGGCATCGCCTTAAAGTTGCAAATAAGAGGCGCAGGCCATTCAAGAGGCTTTCGAAAATTCTGCGTCTCTTCGTGAAACAGTCACCTTCTCGAAACACCTGCGCCACTTCTCGCTCTTTGATTTGCTCTCCAGAGACGTTACTTTGTTCTATCTCTTTCGACGGCATGTTGTCCTGTTACAAAGCACAATTTTGTGTATTCTCGAAATTTTCGCCAGATTTTGGAAAATATATCAGGAGAAAATGAAGTGGAAAGAGGTATACTAAATTTCAGCTTCAAAGGCATCGCCTTAAAGTTGCAAATAAGAGGCGCAGGCCATTCAAGAGGCTTTCAAAAATTCTGTGTCTCTTCGTTAAACAGACACCTTCTCGAAACATCTGCGTCACTTCTCGCTCTTTGATTTGCTGTCCGGAGACGTTACTTTGTGCCATCTCTTTCGACGGCATGTTCTCCTGTTACAAAGCCCAATTTTGTGCATTCTGAAAATTTTCGCCAGATTTTGGCCAATATATCAGGAGAACATGAAGTGGAAAGAGGTATACTAAATTTCAGCTTCAAAGGCATCGCCTTAAACTTGCAAATAAGAGGCGCAGGCCATTCAAGAGGCGTTCAAAAATTCTGCGTCTCTTCGTTAAACAGTCACTGTCTCGAAACATCTGCGTCACTTCTCGCTCTTTGATTTGCTCTCCAGAGACGTTACTTTGTGCCATCTCTTTCGACGGCATGTTGTCCTGTTACAATGCACAATTTTGTGTATTCTCGAAATTTTCGCCAGATTTTGGCCAATATATCAGGAGAAAATGAAGTGGAAAGAGGTATACTAAATTTCAGCTTCAAAGGCATCGCCTTAAAGTTGCAAATAAGAGGCGCACGCCTTTCAAGAGGCGTTCGAAAATTCTGCGTCTCTTCGTTAAACAGTCACCTTCTGGAAACATCTGCGTCACTTCTCGCTCTTTGATTTGCTCTCCGGACACGTTACTTTGTGCCATCTCTTTCGACGGCATGTTCTCCTGTTACAAAGCCCAATTTTGTGCAATCTGAAAATTTTCGCCAGATTTTGGCCAATATATCAGGAGAACATGAAGTGGAAAGAGGTATACTACATTTCAGCTTCAAAGGCATCGCCTTAAACTTGCAAATAAGAGGCGCAGGCCTTTCAAGAGGCGTTCGAAAATTCTGCGTCTCTTCGTTAAACAGTCACTGTCTCGAAACATCTGCGCCACTTCTCGCTCTTTGATTTGCTCTCCGGAGACGTTACTTTGTGCCATCTCTTTCGACGGCATGTTCTCCTGTTACAAAGCCCAATTTTGTGCATTCTGAAAATTTTCGCCAGACTTTGGCCAATATATCAGGAGAACATGAAGTGGAAAGAGGAATACTAAATTTCAGCTTCAAAGGCATCGCCTTGAAGTTGCAAATAAGAGGCGCAGGCCATTCAAGAGGCGTTCGAAAATTCTTCGTCTCTTCGTTAAACAATCACTGTCTCGAAACATCTGCGTCACTTCTCGCTCTTTGATTTGCTCTGCGGAGACGTTACTTTGTGCCATCTCTTTCGACGGCATGATCTCCTGTTACAAAGCCCAATTCTGTGCATTCTGAAAATTTTCGCCAGATTTTGGCCAATATATCAGGAGAACATGAAGTGGAAAGAGGTATACTAAATTTCAGCTTCAAATGCATCGCCTTAAACTTGCAATTAAGAGGCGCAGGCCTTTCAAGAGGCGTTCGAAAATTCTTCGTCTCTTCGTTAAACAGTCACTGTCTCGAAACACCTGCGTCACTTCTCGCTCTTTGATTTGCTCTCCGGAGACGTTACTTTGTGCCATCTCTTTCGACGGCATGTTCTCCTGTTACAAAGCCCAATTTTGTGCATTCTGAAAATTTTCGCCAGACTTTGGCCAATATATCAGGAGAACATGAAGTGGAAAGAGGAATACTAAATTTCAGCTTCAAAGGCATCGCCTTGAAGTTGCAAATAAGAGGCGCAGGCCATTCAAGAGGCGTTCGAAAATTCTTCGTCTCTTCGTTAAACAGTCACTGTCTCGAAACACCTGCGTCACTTCTCGCTCTTTGATTTGCTCTCCGGAGACGTTACTTTGTGCCATCTCTTTCGACGGCATGTTCTCCTGTTACAAAGCCCAATTTTGTGCATTCTGAAAATTTTCGCCAGACTTTGGCCAATATATCAGGAGAACATGAAGTGGAAAGAGGAATACTAAATTTCAGCTTCAAAGGCATCGCCTTGAAGTTGCAAATAAGAGGCGCAGGCCATTCAAGAGGCGTTCGAAAATTCTTCGTCTCTTCGTTAAACAGTCACTGTCTCGAAACATCTGCGTCACTTCTCGCTCTTTGATTTGCTCTCCGGAGACGTTACTTTGTGCCATCTCTTTCGACGGCATGATCTCCTGTTACAAAGCCCAATTCTGTGCATTCTGAAAATTTTCGCCAGATTTTGGAAAATATATCAGGAGAAAATGAAGTGAAAAGAGGTATACTAAATTTCAGCTTCAAAGGCATCGCCTTAAAGTTGCAAATAAGAGGCGCATGCCATTCAAGAGGCGTTCAAAAATTCTGCGTCTCTTCGTTAAACAGTCACTGTCTCGAAACATCTGCGCCACTTCTCGCTCTTTGATTTGCTCTCCGGAGACGTTACTTTGTGCCAACTCTTTCGACGGCATGTTCTCCTGTTACAAAGCCCAATTCTGTGCATTCTGAAAATTTGCGCCAGATTTTGGCCAATATATCAGGAGAACATGAAGTGGAAAGAGGTATACTAAATTTCAGCTTCAAATGCATCGCCTTAAAGTTGCAAATAAGAGGCGCAGGCCTTTCAAGAGGCGTTCGAAAATTCTGCGTCTCGTTGTTAAACAATCACGGTCTCGAAACACCTGCGCCACTTCTCGCTCTTTGATTTGCTCTCCAGAGACGTTACTTTGTGCCATCTCTTTCGACGGCATGTTCTCCTGTTACAAAGCCCAATTTTGTGCATTCTGAAAATTTTCGCCAGACTTTGGCCAATATATCAGGAGAAAATGAGGTGGAAAGAGGTATACTAAATTTCAGCTTCAAATGCATCGCCTTAAAGTTGCAAATAAGAGGCGCAGGCCTTTCAAGAGGCGTTCGAAAATTCTGCTTCTCGTTGTTAAACAATCACGGTCTCGAAACACCTGCGCCACTTCTCGCTCTTTGATTTGCTCTCCAGAGACGTTACTTTGTGCCATCTCTTTCGACGGCATGTTCTCCTGTTACAAAGCCCAATTTTGTGCATTCTGAAAATTTTCGCCAGATTTTGGCCAATAAATCAGGAGAACATGAAGTCGAAAGAGGTATACTAAATTTCAGCTTCAAATGCATCGCCTTAAAGTTGCAAATAAGAGGCGCAGGCCTTTCAAGAGGCGTTCGAATCTTCTGCGTCTCGTTGTTAAACAATCACGGTCTCGAAACACCTGCGCCACTTCTCGCTCTTTGATTTGCTCTCCAGAGACGTTACTTTGTGCCATCTCTTTCGACGGCATGTTCTCCTGTTACAAAGCCCAATTTTGTGCATTCTGAAAATTTTCGCCAGACTTTGGCCAATATATCAGGAGAACATGAAGTGGAAAGAGGTATACTAAATTTCAGCTTCAAAGGCATCGCCTTAAAGTTGCAAATAAGAGGCGCAGGCCATTCAAGAGGCTTTCGAAAATTCTGCGTCTCTTCGTGAAACAGTCACCTTCTCGAAACACCTGCGCCACTTCTCGCTCTTTGATTTGCTCTCCAGAGACGTTACTTTGTTCTATCTCTTTCGACGGCATGTTGTCCTGTTACAAAGCACAATTTTGTGTATTCTCGAAATTTTCGCCAGATTTTGGAAAATATATCAGGAGAAAATGAAGTGGAAAGAGGTATACTAAATTTCAGCTTCAAAGGCATCGCCTTAAAGTTGCAAATAAGAGGCGCAGGCCATTCAAGAGGCTTTCAAAAATTCTGTGTCTCTTCGTTAAACAGACACCTTCTCGAAACATCTGCGTCACTTCTCGCTCTTTGATTTGCTGTCCGGAGACGTTACTTTGTGCCATCTCTTTCGACGGCATGTTCTCCTGTTACAAAGCCCAATTTTGTGCATTCTGAAAATTTTCGCCAGATTTTGGCCAATATATCAGGAGAACATGAAGTGGAAAGAGGTATACTAAATTTCAGCTTCAAAGGCATCGCCTTAAACTTGCAAATAAGAGGCGCAGGCCATTCAAGAGGCGTTCAAAAATTCTGCGTCTCTTCGTTAAACAGTCACTGTCTCGAAACATCTGCGTCACTTCTCGCTCTTTGATTTGCTCTCCAGAGACGTTACTTTGTGCCATCTCTTTCGACGGCATGTTGTCCTGTTACAATGCACAATTTTGTGTATTCTCGAAATTTTCGCCAGATTTTGGCCAATATATCAGGAGAAAATGAAGTGGAAAGAGGTATACTAAATTTCAGCTTCAAAGGCATCGCCTTAAAGTTGCAAATAAGAGGCGCACGCCTTTCAAGAGGCGTTCGAAAATTCTGCGTCTCTTCGTTAAACAGTCACCTTCTGGAAACATCTGCGTCACTTCTCGCTCTTTGATTTGCTCTCCGGACACGTTACTTTGTGCCATCTCTTTCGACGGCATGTTCTCCTGTTACAAAGCCCAATTTTGTGCAATCTGAAAATTTTCGCCAGATTTTGGCCAATATATCAGGAGAACATGAAGTGGAAAGAGGTATACTACATTTCAGCTTCAAAGGCATCGCCTTAAACTTGC
Organism: Andrena cerasifolii; assembly: GCF_050908995.1. Classification (NCBI taxonomy): domain Eukaryota; kingdom Metazoa; phylum Arthropoda; class Insecta; order Hymenoptera; family Andrenidae; genus Andrena; species Andrena cerasifolii. The sequence continues at coordinate 16,112 of NW_027485668.1, forward strand.
AAATAAGAGGCGCAGGCCTTTCAAGAGGCGTTCGAAAATTCTGCGTCTCTTCGTTAAACAGTCACTGTCTCGAAACATCTGCGCCACTTCTCGCTCTTTGATTTGCTCTCCGGAGACGTTACTTTGTGCCATCTCTTTCGACGGCATGTTCTCCTGTTACAAAGCCCAATTTTGTGCATTCTGAAAATTTTCGCCAGACTTTGGCCAATATATCAGGAGAACATGAAGTGGAAAGAGGAATACTAAATTTCAGCTTCAAAGGCATCGCCTTGAAGTTGCAAATAAGAGGCGCAGGCCATTCAAGAGGCGTTCGAAAATTCTTCGTCTCTTCGTTAAACAATCACTGTCTCGAAACATCTGCGTCACTTCTCGCTCTTTGATTTGCTCTGCGGAGACGTTACTTTGTGCCATCTCTTTCGACGGCATGATCTCCTGTTACAAAGCCCAATTCTGTGCATTCTGAAAATTTTCGCCAGATTTTGGCCAATATATCAGGAGAACATGAAGTGGAAAGAGGTATACTAAATTTCAGCTTCAAATGCATCGCCTTAAACTTGCAATTAAGAGGCGCAGGCCTTTCAAGAGGCGTTCGAAAATTCTTCGTCTCTTCGTTAAACAGTCACTGTCTCGAAACACCTGCGTCACTTCTCGCTCTTTGATTTGCTCTCCGGAGACGTTACTTTGTGCCATCTCTTTCGACGGCATGTTCTCCTGTTACAAAGCCCAATTTTGTGCATTCTGAAAATTTTCGCCAGACTTTGGCCAATATATCAGGAGAACATGAAGTGGAAAGAGGAATACTAAATTTCAGCTTCAAAGGCATCGCCTTGAAGTTGCAAATAAGAGGCGCAGGCCATTCAAGAGGCGTTCGAAAATTCTTCGTCTCTTCGTTAAACAGTCACTGTCTCGAAACATCTGCGTCACTTCTCGCTCTTTGATTTGCTCTCCGGAGACGTTACTTTGTGCCATCTCTTTCGACGGCATGATCTCCTGTTACAAAGCCCAATTCTGTGCATTCTGAAAATTTTCGCCAGATTTTGGAAAATATATCAGGAGAAAATGAAGTGAAAAGAGGTATACTAAATTTCAGCTTCAAAGGCATCGCCTTAAAGTTGCAAATAAGAGGCGCATGCCATTCAAGAGGCGTTCAAAAATTCTGCGTCTCTTCGTTAAACAGTCACTGTCTCGAAACATCTGCGCCACTTCTCGCTCTTTGATTTGCTCTCCGGAGACGTTACTTTGTGCCAACTCTTTCGACGGCATGTTCTCCTGTTACAAAGCCCAATTCTGTGCATTCTGAAAATTTGCGCCAGATTTTGGCCAATATATCAGGAGAACATGAAGTGGAAAGAGGTATACTAAATTTCAGCTTCAAATGCATCGCCTTAAAGTTGCAAATAAGAGGCGCAGGCCTTTCAAGAGGCGTTCGAAAATTCTGCGTCTCGTTGTTAAACAATCACGGTCTCGAAACACCTGCGCCACTTCTCGCTCTTTGATTTGCTCTCCAGAGACGTTACTTTGTGCCATCTCTTTCGACGGCATGTTCTCCTGTTACAAAGCCCAATTTTGTGCATTCTGAAAATTTTCGCCAGACTTTGGCCAATATATCAGGAGAAAATGAGGTGGAAAGAGGTATACTAAATTTCAGCTTCAAATGCATCGCCTTAAAGTTGCAAATAAGAGGCGCAGGCCTTTCAAGAGGCGTTCGAAAATTCTGCTTCTCGTTGTTAAACAATCACGGTCTCGAAACACCTGCGCCACTTCTCGCTCTTTGATTTGCTCTCCAGAGACGTTACTTTGTGCCATCTCTTTCGACGGCATGTTCTCCTGTTACAAAGCCCAATTTTGTGCATTCTGAAAATTTTCGCCAGATTTTGGCCAATAAATCAGGAGAACATGAAGTCGAAAGAGGTATACTAAATTTCAGCTTCAAATGCATCGCCTTAAAGTTGCAAATAAGAGGCGCAGGCCTTTCAAGAGGCGTTCGAATCTTCTGCGTCTCGTTGTTAAACAATCACGGTCTCGAAACACCTGCGCCACTTCTCGCTCTTTGATTTGCTCTCCAGAGACGTTACTTTGTGCCATCTCTTTCGACGGCATGTTCTCCTGTTACAAAGCCCAATTTTGTGCATTCTGAAAATTTTCGCCAGACTTTGGCCAATATATCAGGAGAACATGAAGTGGAAAGAGGTATACTAAATTTCAGCTTCAAAGGCATCGCCTTAAAGTTGCAAATAAGAGGCGCAGGCCATTCAAGAGGCTTTCGAAAATTCTGCGTCTCTTCGTGAAACAGTCACCTTCTCGAAACACCTGCGCCACTTCTCGCTCTTTGATTTGCTCTCCAGAGACGTTACTTTGTTCTATCTCTTTCGACGGCATGTTGTCCTGTTACAAAGCACAATTTTGTGTATTCTCGAAATTTTCGCCAGATTTTGGAAAATATATCAGGAGAAAATGAAGTGGAAAGAGGTATACTAAATTTCAGCTTCAAAGGCATCGCCTTAAAGTTGCAAATAAGAGGCGCAGGCCATTCAAGAGGCTTTCAAAAATTCTGTGTCTCTTCGTTAAACAGACACCTTCTCGAAACATCTGCGTCACTTCTCGCTCTTTGATTTGCTGTCCGGAGACGTTACTTTGTGCCATCTCTTTCGACGGCATGTTCTCCTGTTACAAAGCCCAATTTTGTGCATTCTGAAAATTTTCGCCAGATTTTGGCCAATATATCAGGAGAACATGAAGTGGAAAGAGGTATACTAAATTTCAGCTTCAAAGGCATCGCCTTAAACTTGCAAATAAGAGGCGCAGGCCATTCAAGAGGCGTTCAAAAATTCTGCGTCTCTTCGTTAAACAGTCACTGTCTCGAAACATCTGCGTCACTTCTCGCTCTTTGATTTGCTCTCCAGAGACGTTACTTTGTGCCATCTCTTTCGACGGCATGTTGTCCTGTTACAATGCACAATTTTGTGTATTCTCGAAATTTTCGCCAGATTTTGGCCAATATATCAGGAGAAAATGAAGTGGAAAGAGGTATACTAAATTTCAGCTTCAAAGGCATCGCCTTAAAGTTGCAAATAAGAGGCGCACGCCTTTCAAGAGGCGTTCGAAAATTCTGCGTCTCTTCGTTAAACAGTCACCTTCTGGAAACATCTGCGTCACTTCTCGCTCTTTGATTTGCTCTCCGGACACGTTACTTTGTGCCATCTCTTTCGACGGCATGTTCTCCTGTTACAAAGCCCAATTTTGTGCAATCTGAAAATTTTCGCCAGATTTTGGCCAATATATCAGGAGAACATGAAGTGGAAAGAGGTATACTACATTTCAGCTTCAAAGGCATCGCCTTAAACTTGCAAATAAGAGGCGCAGGCCTTTCAAGAGGCGTTCGAAAATTCTGCGTCTCTTCGTTAAACAGTCACTGTCTCGAAACATCTGCGCCACTTCTCGCTCTTTGATTTGCTCTCCGGAGACGTTACTTTGTGCCATCTCTTTCGACGGCATGTTCTCCTGTTACAAAGCCCAATTTTGTGCATTCTGAAAATTTTCGCCAGACTTTGGCCAATATATCAGGAGAACATGAAGTGGAAAGAGGAATACTAAATTTCAGCTTCAAAGGCATCGCCTTGAAGTTGCAAATAAGAGGCGCAGGCCATTCAAGAGGCGTTCGAAAATTCTTCGTCTCTTCGTTAAACAATCACTGTCTCGAAACATCTGCGTCACTTCTCGCTCTTTGATTTGCTCTGCGGAGACGTTACTTTGTGCCATCTCTTTCGACGGCATGATCTCCTGTTACAAAGCCCAATTCTGTGCATTCTGAAAATTTTCGCCAGATTTTGGCCAATATATCAGGAGAACATGAAGTGGAAAGAGGTATACTAAATTTCAGCTTCAAATGCATCGCCTTAAACTTGCAATTAAGAGGCGCAGGCCTTTCAAGAGGCGTTCAAAAATTCTGCGTCTCTTCGTTAAACAGTCACTGTCTCGAAACATCTGCGCCACTTCTCGCTCTTTGATTTGCTCTCCGGAGACGTTACTTTGTGCCAACTCTTTCGACGGCATGTTCTCCTGTTACAAAGCCCAATTCTGTGCATTCTGAAAATTTGCGCCAGATTTTGGCCAATATATCAGGAGAACATGAAGTGGAAAGAGGTATACTAAATTTCAGCTTCAAATGCATCGCCTTAAAGTTGCAAATAAGAGGCGCAGGCCTTTCAAGAGGCGTTCGAAAATTCTGCGTCTCGTTGTTAAACAATCACGGTCTCGAAACACCTGCGCCACTTCTCGCTCTTTGATTTGCTCTCCAGAGACGTTACTTTGTGCCATCTCTTTCGACGGCATGTTCTCCTGTTACAAAGCCCAATTTTGTGCATTCTGAAAATTTTCGCCAGACTTTGGCCAATATATCAGGAGAAAATGAGGTGGAAAGAGGTATACTAAATTTCAGCTTCAAATGCATCGCCTTAAAGTTGCAAATAAGAGGCGCAGGCCTTTCAAGAGGCGTTCGAAAATTCTGCTTCTCGTTGTTAAACAATCACGGTCTCGAAACACCTGCGCCACTTCTCGCTCTTTGATTTGCTCTCCAGAGACGTTACTTTGTGCCATCTCTTTCGACGGCATGTTCTCCTGTTACAAAGCCCAATTTTGTGCATTCTGAAAATTTTCGCCAGACTTTGGCCAATATATCAGGAGAAAATGAGGTGGAAAGAGGTATACTAAATTTCAGCTTCAAATGCATCGCCTTAAAGTTGCAAATAAGAGGCGCAGGCCTTTCAAGAGGCGTTCGAAAATTCTGCTTCTCGTTGTTAAACAATCACGGTCTCGAAACACCTGCGCCACTTCTCGCTCTTTGATTTGCTCTCCAGAGACGTTACTTTGTTCCATCTCTTTCGACGGCATGTTGCCCTGTTACAAAGCACAATTTTGTGTATTCTCGAAATTTTCGCCAGATTTTGGAAAATATATCAGGAGAAAATGAGGTGGAAAGAGGTATACTAAATTTAAGCTTCAAATGCATCGCCTTAAAGTTGCAAATAAGAGGCGCAGGCCTTTCAAGAGGCGTTCGAAAATTCTGCTTCTTGTTGTTAAACAATCACGGTCTCGAAACACCTGCGCCACTTCTCGCTCTTTGATTTGCTCTCCAGAGATGTTACTTTGTGCCATCTCTTTCGACGGCATGTTCTCCTGTTACAAAGCCCAATTTTGTGCATTCTGAAAATTTTCGCCAGACTTTGGCCAATATATCAGGAGAACATGAAGTGGAAAGAGGTATACTAAATTTCAGCTTCAAAGGCATCGCCTTAAAGTTGCAAATAAGAGGCGCAGGCCATTCAAGAGGCTTTCGAAAATTCTGCGTCTCTTCGTGAAACAGTCACTGTCTCGAAACATCTGCGTCACTTCTCGCTCCTTGATTTGCTCTCCGGAGACATTACATTGTTCCATCTCTTTCGACGGCATGTTCTCGTGTTACAAAGCCCAATTTTGTGTATTCTCGAAATTTTCGCCAGATTTTGGCCATTAAATCAGGAGAAAATGAAGTGGAAAGAGGTATACTAAATTTCAGCTTCAAAGGCATCGCCTTAAAGTTGCAAATAAGAGGCGTTCGAAAATTCTGCGTCTCTTCGTTAATCAGTCACTGTCTCGAAACATCTGCGCCACATCTCGCTCTTTGATTTGCTCTCCGGAGACGTTACTTTGTGCCATCTCTTTCGACGGCATGTTCTCCTGTTACAAAGCCCAATTTTGTGCATTTTGAAAATTTTCGCTAGATTTTGGCCAATATATCAGGAGAACATGAAGTGGAAAGAGGTATACTAAATTTCAGCTTCAAAGGCATCGCTTAAAAGTATCAAATCAGAGGCGCAGGCCTTTCAAGAGGCGTTCAAAAATTCTGTGTCTCTTCGTTAAACAGTCACCTTCTAGAAACATCTGCGTCACTTCTCGCTCTTTGATTTGCTCTCCGGAGACGTTACTTTGTGCCATCTCTTTCGACGGCATGTTCTCCTGTTACAAAGCCCAATTTTGTGCATTCTGTAAATTTTCGCCAGATTTTGGCCAATATATCAGGAGAACATGAAGTGGAAAGAGGTATACTAAATTTCAGCTTCAAAGGCATCGCCTTAAACTTGCAAATAAGAGGCGCAGGCCATTCAAGAGGCGTTCAAAAATTCTGCGTCTCTTCGTTAAACAGTCACTGTCTCGAAACATCTGCGCCACTTCTCGCTCTTTGATGTGCTCTCCGGAGACGTTACTTTGTGCCATATCTTTCGACGGCATGTTCTCCTGTTACAAAGCCCAATTTTGTGCATTCTGAAAATTTTCGCCAGATTTTGGCCAATATATCAGGAGAACATGAAGTCGAAAGAGGTATACTAAATTTTAGCTTCAAAGGCATCGCCTTAAAGTTGCAAGTGAGAGGCGCAGGCCTTTCAAGAGGCGTTCGAAACTTCTGCGTCTCGTTGTTAACCAATCACTGTCTCGAAACACCTGCGCCACTTGTCGCTCTTTGATTTGCTCTCCGGAGACGTTACTTTGTTCCATAACTTTCGACGGCATGTTGTCCTGTTACAAAGCTCAATTTTGTGCATTCTGAAAATTTTCGCCAGATTTTGGACAATATATCAGGAGAACATGAAGTGGAAAGAGGTATACTAAATTTCAGCTTCAAAGGCATCGCCTTAAAGTTGCAAATAAGAGGCGCAGGCCATTCAAGAGGCTTTCGAAAATTCTGCGTCTCTTCGTGAAACAGTCACCTTCTCGAAACATCTGCGTCACTTCTCGCTCTTTGATTTGCTCTCCGGAGATGTTACTTTGTGCCATCTCTTTCGACGGCATGTTCTCCTGTTACAAAGCCCAATTTTGTGCATTCTGAAAATTTTCGCCAGATTTTGGCCAATATATCAGGAGAACATGAAGTGGAAAGAGGTATACTAAATTTCAGCTTCAAAGGCATCGCCTTAAACTTGCAAATAAGAGGCGCAGGCCATTCAAGAGGCTTTCGAAAATTCTGCGTCTCTTCGTGAAACAGTCACTGTCTCGAAACATCTGCGTCACTTCTCGCTCTTTGATTTGCTCTCCGGAGACATTACTTTGTTCCATCTCTTTCGACGGCATGTTCTCCTGTTACAAAGCCCAATTTTGTGTATTCTCGAAATTTTCGCCAGATTTTGGCCATTAAATCAGGAGAAAATGAAGTGGAAAGAGGTATACTAAATTTCAGCTTCAAAGGCATCGCCTTAAAGTTGCAAATAAGAGGCGCAGGCCTTTCAAGAGGCGTTCGAAAATTCTGCGTCTCGTTGTTAAACAATCACGGTCTCGAAACACCTGCGCCACTTCTCGCTCTTTGATTTGCTCTCCAGAGACGTTACTTTGTGCCATCTCTTTCGACGGCATGTTCTCCTGTTACAAAGCCCAATTTTGTGCATTCTGAAAATTTTCGCCAGACTTTGGCCAATATATCAGGAGAAAATGAGGTGGAAAGAGGTATACTAAATTTCAGCTTCAAATGCATCGCCTTAAAGTTGCAAATAAGAGGCGCACGCCTTTCAAGAGGCGTTCAAAAATTCTGTGTCTCTTCGTTAAACAGTCACCTTCTCGAAACATCTGCGTCACTTCTCGCTCTTTGATTTGCTCTCCGGAGACGTTACTTTGTGCCATCTCTTTCGACGGCATGTTCTCCTGTTACAAAGCCCAATTTTGTGCATTCTGAAAATTTTCGCCAGATTTTGGCCAATAAATCAGGAGAACATGAAGTGGAAAGAGGTATACTAAATTTCAGCTTCAAAGGCATCGCCTTAAAGTTGCAAATAAGAGGCGCAGGCCATTCAAGAGGCTTTCGAAAATTCTGCGTCTCTTCGTGAAACAGTCACCTTCTCGAAACATCTGCGTCACTTCTCGCTCTTTGATTTGCTCTCCGGAGACGTTACTTTGTGCCATCTCTTTCGACGGCATGTTCTCCTGTTACAAAGCCCAATTTTGTGCATTCTGAAAATTTTCGCCAGATTTTGGCCAATATATCAGGAGAACATGAAGTGGAAAGAGGTATACTAAATTTCAGCTTCAAAGGCATCGCCTTAAACTTGCAAATAAGAAGCGCAGGCCATTCAAGAGGCGTTCAAAAATTCTGCGTCTCTTCGTTAAACAGTCACTGTCTCGAAACATCTGCGCCACTTCTCGCTCTTTGATGTGCTCTCCGGAGACGTTACTTTGTTCCATAACTTTCGACGGCATGTTCTCCTGTTACAAAGCCCAATTTTGTGCATTCTGAAAATTTTCGCCAGATTTTGGCCAATATATCAGGAGAACATGATGTCGAAAGAGGTATACTAAATTTCAGCTTCAAATGCATCGCCTTAAAGTTGCAAATAAGAGGCGCAGGCCTTTCAAGAGGCGTTCGAAAATTCTGCGTCTCGTTGTTAAACAATCACGGTCTCGAAACACCTGCGCCACTTCTCGCTCTTTGATTTGCTCTCCAGAGACGTTACTTTGTGCCATCTCTTTCGACGGCATGTTCTCCTGTTACAAAGCCCAATTTTGTGCATTCTGAAAATTTTCGCCAGACTTTGGCCAATATATCAGGAGAACATGAAGTGGAAAGAGGTATACTAAATTTCAGCTTCAAAGGCATCGCCTTAAAGTTGCAAATAAGAGGCGCAGGCCTTTCAAGAGGCGTTCGAAAATTCTGCGTCTCGTTGTTAAACAATCACGGTCTCGAAACACCTGCGCCACTTCTCGCTCTTTGATTTGCTCTCCAGAGACGTTACTTTGTGCCATCTCTTTCGACGGCATGTTCTCCTGTTACAAAGCCCAATTTTGTGCATTCTGAAAATTTTCGCCAGACTTTGGCCAATATATCAGGAGAACATGAAGTGGAAAGAGGTATACTAAATTTCAGCTTCAAAGGCATCGCCTTAAAGTTGCAAATAAGAGGCGCAGGCCATTCAAGAGGCTTTCGAAAATTCTGCGTCTCTTCGTGAAACAGTCACTGTCTCGAAACATCTGCGTCACTTCTCGCTCTTTGATTTGCTCTCCGGAGACATTACTTTGTTCCATCTCTTTCGACGGCATGTTCTCCTGTTACAAAGCCCAATTTTGTGTATTCTCGAAATTTTCGCCAGATTTTGGCCATTAAATCAGGAGAAAATGAAGTGGAAAGAGGTATACTAAATTTCAGCTTCAAAGGCATCGCCTTAAACTTGCAAATAAGAGGCGCAGGCCATTCAAGAGGCGTTCAAAAATTCTGCGTCTCTTCGTTAAACAGTCACTGTCTCGAAACATCTGCGCCACTTCTCGCTCTTTGATGTGCTCTCCGGAGACGTTACTTTGTGCCATATCTTTCGACGGCATGTTCTCCTGTTACAAAGCCCAATTTTGTGCATTCTGAAAATTTTCGCCAGATTTTGGCCAATAAATCAGGAGAACATGAAGTGGAAAGAGGTATACTAAATTTCAGCTTCAAATGCATCGCCTTAAAGTTGCAAATAAGAGGCGCAGGCCATTCAAGAGGCTTTCGAAAATTCTGCGTCTCTTCGTGAAACAGTCACCTTCTCGAAACATCTGCGTCACTTCTCGCTCTTTGATTTGCTCTCCGGAGACGTTACTTTGTGCCATCTCTTTCGACGGCATGTTCTCCTGTTACAAAGCCCAATTATGTGCATTCTGAAAATTTTCGCCAGATTTTGGCCAATATATCAGGAGAACATGAAGTGGAAAGAGGTATACTAAATTTCAGCTTCAAAGGGCATCGCCTTAAAGTTGCAAATAAGAGGCGCACGCGTTTCAAGAGGCGTTCGAAAATTCTGCGTCTCTTCGTTAATCAGTCACTGTCTCGAAACATCTGCGCCACATCTCGCTCTTTGATTTGCTCTCCGGAGGACGTTACTTTGTGCCATCTCTTTCGACGGCATGTTCTCCTATTACAAAGCCCAATTTTGTGCATTCTGAAAATTTTTGCCAGATTTTGGCCAATATATCAGGAGAACATGAAGTGGAAAGAGGTATACTAAATTTCAGCTTCAAAGGCATCGCCTTAAAGTTGCAAATAAGAGGCGCAGGCCTTTCAAGAGGCGTTCGAAAATTCTGCGTCTCTTCGTGAAACAGTCACTGTCTCGAAACACCTGCGCCACTTCTCGCTCTTTGATTTGCTCTCCGGAGGACGTTACTTTGTGCCATCTCTTTCAACGGCATGTTCTCCTGTTACAAAGCACAATTTTGGGCATTCTGAAAATTTTCGCCAGATTTTGGCCACTATATCAGGAGAACATGAAGTGGAAAGAGGTATACTAAATTTCAGCTTCAAAGGCATCGCCTTAAAGTTACAAATAAGAGGCGCAGGCCTTTCAAGAGGCTTTCGAAAATTCTGCGTCTCTTCGTGAAACAGTCACTGTCTCGAAACACCTGCGCCACTTCTCGCTCTTTGTTTTGCTCTCCGGAGACGTTACTTTGTTCCATCTCTTTCGAAGGCATGTTCTCCTGTTACAAAGCCCAATTTTGTGTATTCTCGAAATTTTCGCCAGATTTTGGCCAATAAATCAGGAGAAAATGAAGTGGAAAGAGGTATACTAAATATCAGCTTCAAAGGCATCGCCTTATAGTTGTAAATAAGAGGCACAGGCCTTTCAAGAGGCGTTCGAAAATTCTGCTTCTCTTCGTTAAACAGTCACTGTCTCGAAACATCTGCGCCACATCTCGCTCTTTGATTTGCTCTCCGGAGACGTTACTTTGTGCCATCTCTTTCGACGGCATGTTCTCCTATTACAAAGCCCAATTTTGTGCATTCTGAAAATTTTTGCCAGATTTTGGCCAATATATCAGGAGAACATGAAGTGGAAAGAGGTATACTAAATTTCAGCATCAAAGGCATCGCCTTAAAGTTGCAAATAAGAGGCGCAGGCCTTTCAAGAGGCGTTCGAAAATTCTGCGTCTCTTCGTGAAACAGTCACTGTCTCGAAACATCTGCGCCACTTCTCGCTCTTTGATTTGCTCTCCGGAGACGTTACTTTGTGCCATCTCTTTCGACGGCATGTTCTCCTGTTACAAAGCCCAATTTTGTGCATTCTGAAAATTTTCGCCAGATTTTGGCCAATATATCAGGAGAACATGAAGTCGAAAGAGGTATACTAAATTTCGGCTTCAAATGCATCGCCTCAAAGTTGCAAATAAGAGGCGCAGGCCTTTCAAGAGGCGTTCGAAAATTCTGCGTCTCTTCGTTAAACAGTCACTGCCTCGAAACATCTGCGCCACTTCTCGCTCTTTGATTTGCTTTCCGGAGACGATACTTTGTGCCATCTCTTTCGACGGCATGTTCTCCTGTTACAACGCCCAATTTGGTGCATTCTCGAAATTTTCGCCAGATTTTGGCCATTAAATCAGGAGAAAATGAAGTGGAAAGAGGTATACTAAATTTCAGCTTCAAAGGCATCGCCTTAAAGTTGCAAATAAGAGGCGCACGCGTTTCAAGAGGCGTTCGAAAATTCTGCGTCTCTTCGTTAATCAGTCACTGTCTCGAAACATCTGCGCCACATCTCGCTCTTTGATTTGCTCTCCTGAGACGTTACTTTGTGCCACCTCTTTCGACGGCATGTTCTCCTGTTACAAAGCCCAATGTGGTGCATTCTCGAAATTTTCGCCAGATTTTGGCCATTAAATCAGGAGAAAATGAAGTGGAAAGAGGTATACTAAATTTCAGCTTCAAAGGCATCGCCTTAAAGTTGCAAATAAGAGGCGCACGCCTTTCAAGAGGCGTTCGAAAATTCTGCGTCTCTTCGTTAATCAGTCACTGTCTCGAAACATCTGCGCCACATCTCGCTCTTTGATTTGCTCTCCGGAGACGTTACTTTGTGCCATCTCTTTCGACGGCATGTTCTCCAATTACAAAGCCCAATTTTGTGCATTCTGAAAATTTTCGCCAGGTTATGGCCAATATATCAGGAGAACATGAAGTCGAAAGAGGTATACTAAATTTCAGCTTCAAATGCATCGCCTCAAAGTTGCAAATAAGAGGCGCAGGCCTTTCAAGAGGCGTTCGAAAATTCTGCGTCTCTTCGTTAAACAGTCACTGCCTCGAAACATCTGCGCCACTTCTCGCTCTTTGATTTGCTCTCCGGAGACGATACTTTGTGCCATCTCTTTCGACGGCATGTTCTCCTGTTACAAAGCCCAATTTTGTGCATTCTGAAAATTTTCGCCAGATTTTGGCCAATATATCAGGAGAACATGAAGTGGAAAGAGGTATACTAAATTTCATCTTCAAAGGCATCGCCTTAAAGTTGCAAATAAGAGGCGCAGGCCTTTCAAGAGGCGTTCGAAAATTCTGAGTCTCTTCGTTAAACAGTCACTGTCTCGAAACATCTGCGCCACTTCTCGCTCTTTGATTTGCTCTCCGGAGACGTTACTTTGTGCCATCTCTTTCGACGGCATGTTCTCCTGTTACAAAGCCCAATTTTGTGCATTCTGAAAATTTTCGCCAGATTTTGGCCAATATATCAGGAGAACATGAAGTGGAAAGAGGTATACTAAATTTCAGCTTCAAAGGCATCGCCTTAAAGTTGCAAATAAGAGGCGCAGGCCTTTCAAGAGGCGTTCGAAAATTCTGCTTCTCTTCGTTAAACAGTCACTGTCTCGAAACATCTGCGCCACATCTCGCTCTTTGATTTGCTCTCCGGAGACGTTACTTTGTGCCATCTCTTTCGACGGCATGTTCTCCTATTACAAAGCCCAATTTTGTGCATTCTGAAAATTTTTGCCAGATTTTGGCCAATATATCAGGAGAACATGAAGTGGAAAGAGGTATACTAAATTTCAGCATCAAAGGCATCGCCTTAAAGTTGCAAATAAGAGGCGCAGGCCTTTCAAGAGGCGTTCGAAAATTCTGCGTCTCTTCGTGAAACAGTCACTGTCTCGAAACATCTGCGCCACTTCTCGCTCTTTGATTTGCTCTCCGGAGACGTTACTTTGTGCCATCTCTTTCGACGGCATGTTCTCCTGTTACAAAGCCCAATTTTGTGCATTCTGAAAATTTTCGCCAGATTTTGGCCAATATATCAGGAGAACATGAAGTCGAAAGAGGTATACTAAATTTCAGCTTCAAATGCATCGCCTCAAAGTTGCAAATAAGAGGCGCAGGCCTTTCAAGAGGCGTTCGAAAATTCTGCGTCTCTTCGTTAAACAGTCACTGCCTCGAAACATCTGCGCCACTTCTCGCTCTTTGATTTGCTCTCCGGAGACGATACTTTGTGCCATCTCTTTCGACGGCATGTTCTCCTGTTACAAAGCCCAATTTGGTGCATTCTCGAAATTTTCGCCAGATTTTGGCCATTAAATCAGGAGAAAATGAAGTGGAAAGAGGTATACTAAATATCAGCTTCAAAGGCATCGCCTTATAGTTGTAAATAAGAGGCACAGGCCTTTCAAGAGGCGTTCGAAAATTCTGCTTCTCTTCGTTAAACAGTCACTGTCTCGAAACATCTGCGCCACATCTCGCTCTTTGATTTGCTCTCCGGAGACGTTACTTTGTGCCATCTCTTTCGACGGCATGTTCTCCTATTACAAAGCCCAATTTTGTGCATTCTGAAAATTTTTGCCAGATTTTGGCCAATATATCAGGAGAACATGAAGTGGAAAGAGGTATACTAAATTTCAGCATCAAAGGCATCGCCTTAAAGTTGCAAATAAGAGGCGCAGGCCTTTCAAGAGGCGTTCGAAAATTCTGCGTCTCTTCGTGAAACAGTCACTGTCTCGAAACATCTGCGCCACTTCTCGCTCTTTGATTTGCTCTCCGGAGACGTTACTTTGTGCCATCTCTTTCGACGGCATGTTCTCCTGTTACAAAGCCCAATTTTGTGCATTCTGAAAATTTTCGCCAGATTTTGGCCAATATATCAGGAGAACATGAAGTCGAAAGAGGTATACTAAATTTCGGCTTCAAATGCATCGCCTCAAAGTTGCAAATAAGAGGCGCAGGCCTTTCAAGAGGCGTTCGAAAATTCTGCGTCTCTTCGTTAAACAGTCACTGCCTCGAAACATCTGCGCCACTTCTCGCTCTTTGATTTGATCTCCGGAGACGATACTTTGTGCCATCTCTTTCGACGGCATGTTCTCCTGTTACAACGCCCAATTTGGTGCATTCTCGAAATTTTCGCCAGATTTTGGCCATTAAATCAGGAGAAAATGAAGTGGAAAGAGGCATACTAAATTTCAGCTTCAAAGGCATCGCCTTAAAGTTGCAAATAAGAGGCGCACGCCTTTCAAGTGGCGTTCGAAAATTCTGCGTCTCTTCGTGAAACAGTCACTGTCTCGAAACATCTGCGCCACTTCTCGCTCTTTGATTTGCTCTCCGGAGACGTTACTTTGTGCCATCTCTTTCGACGGCATGTTCTCCTGTTACAAAGCCCAATTTTGTGCATTCTGAAAATTTTCGCCAGATTTTGGCCAATATATCAGGAGAACATGAAGTCGAAAGAGGTATACTAAATTTCGGCTTCAAATGCATCGCCTCAAAGTTGCAAATAAGAGGCGCAGGCCTTTCAAGAGGCGTTCGAAAATTCTGCGTCTCTTCGTTAAACAGTCACTGCCTCGAAACATCTGCGCCACTTCTCGCTCTTTGATTTGCTCTCCGGAGACGATACTTTGTGCCATCTCTTTCGACGGCATGTTCTCCTGTTACAACGCCCAATTTGGTGCATTCTCGAAATTTTCGCCAGATTTTGGCCATTAAATCAGGAGAAAATGAAGTGGAAAGAGGTATACTAAATTTCAGCTTCAAAGGCATCGCCTTAAAGTTGCAAATAAGAGGCGCACGCGTTTCAAGAGGCGTTCGAAAATTCTGCGTCTCTTCGTTAATCAGTCACTGTCTCGAAACATCTGCGCCACATCTCGCTCTTTGATTTGCTCTCCGGAGACGTTACTTTGTGCCACCTCTTTCGACGGCATGTTCTCCTGTTACAAAGCCCAATGTGGTGCATTCTCGAAATTTTCGCCAGATTTTGGCCATTAAATCAGGAGAAAATGAAGTGGAAAGAGGTATACTAAATTTCAGCTTCAAAGGCATCGCCTTAAAGTTGCAAATAAGAGGCGCACGCCTTTCAAGAGGCGTTCGAAAATTCTGCGTCTCTTCGTTAATCAGTCACTGTCTCGAAACATCTGCGCCACATCTCGCTCTTTGATTTGCTCTCCGGAGACGTTACTTTGTGCCATCTCTTTCGACGGCATGTTGTCCTGTTACAATGCACAATTTTATGTATTCTCGAAATTTTCGCCAGATTTTGGCCAATATATCAGGAGAAAATGAAGTGGAAAGAGGTATACTAAATTTCAGCTTCAAAGGCATCGCCTTAAAGTTGCAAATAAGAGGCGCAGGCCATTCAAGAGACGTTCAAAAATTCTGCGTCTCTTCGTTAAACAGTCACTGTCTCGAAACACATGCGCCACTTCTCGCTCATTGATTTGCTCTCCGGAGACGTTACTTTGTGCCATCTCTTTCAACGGCATGTTCTCCTGTTACAAAGCACAATTTTGGGCATTCTGAAAATTTTCGCCAGATTTTGGCCACTATATCAGGAGAACATGAAGTGGAAAGAGGTATACTAAATTTCAGCTTCAAAGGCATCGCCTTAAAGTTACAAATAAGAGGCGCAGGCCTTTCAAGAGGCTTTCGAAAATTCTGCGTCTCTTCGTGAAACAGTCACTGTCTCGAAACACCTGCGCCACTTCTCGCTCTTTGTTTTGCTCTCCGGAGACGTTACTTTGTTCCATCTCTTTCGAAGGCATGTTCTCCTGTTACAAAGCCCAATTTTGTGTATTCTCGAAATTTTCGCCAGATTTTGGCCAATAAATCAGGAGAAAATGAAGTGGAAAGAGGTATACTAAATATCAGCTTCAAAGGCATCGCCTTATAGTTGTAAATAAGAGGCACAGGCCTTTCAAGAGGCGTTCGAAAATTCTGCTTCTCTTCGTTAAACAGTCACTGTCTCGAAACATCTGCGCCACATCTCGCTCTTTGATTTGCTCTCCGGAGACGTTACTTTGTGCCATCTCTTTCGACGGCATGTTCTCCTATTACAAAGCCCAATTTTGTGCATTCTGAAAATTTTTGCCAGATTTTGGCCAATATATCAGGAGAACATGAAGTGGAAAGAGGTATACTAAATTTCAGCATCAAAGGCATCGCCTTAAAGTTGCAAATAAGAGGCGCAGGCCTTTCAAGAGGCGTTCGAAAATTCTGCGTCTCTTCGTGAAACAGTCACTGTCTCGAAACATCTGCGCCACTTCTCGCTCTTTGATTTGCTCTCCGGAGACGTTACTTTGTGCCATCTCTTTCGACGGCATGTTCTCCTGTTACAAAGCCCAATTTTGGGCATTCTGAAAATTTTCGCCAGATTTTGGCCACTATATCAGGAGAACATGAAGTGGAAAGAGGTATACTAAATTTCAGCTTCAAAGGCATCGCCTTAAAGTTACAAATAAGAGGCGCAGGCCTTTCAAGAGGCTTTCGAAAATTCTGCGTCTCTTCGTGAAACAGTCACTGTCTCGAAACACCTGCGCCACTTCTCGCTCTTTGTTTTGCTCTCCGGAGACGTTACTTTGTTCCATCTCTTTCGAAGGCATGTTCTCCTGTTACAAAGCCCAATTTTGTGTATTCTCGAAATTTTCGCCAGATTTTGGCCAATAAATCAGGAGAAAATGAAGTGGAAAGAGGTATACTAAATATCAGCTTCAAAGGCA
>NW_027485669.1:0-32785 GCF_050908995.1 Andrena cerasifolii
GTTTCAATATCGGTTTTGCAATATCAGTTTTGATATGAGTTTTTCAATATCGGTTTTTCGATATCAGTTTTTCAATATATGCTTTACAATATCGGTTTTTCAATATCGGTTCTAATATCGGTTTCAATATCAGTTTTTCAATATCGGTTTTTCAATATCGGTTTTTCAATATTTGTTCTCCAATATCGGTTTTTGAATATCGGTTCTAATATCGGTTTCAATATCGGTTTGCAACATCAGTTTTTCGATATCAGTTTTTCAATATTTGTTTTTCAATATCGGTTTTGCAATATCAGTTTTTCGATATCAGTTTTTCAATATTTGTTTTTCAATATCGGTTTTGCAATATCAGTTTTTCGATATAAGTTTTTCAATATCGGTTTTTCAATATCGGTTTTTCAATATCGGTTTTTCAATATCGGTTTTTCAATATCGGTTTTTCAATATCGGTTTTTCAATATTTGTTTTTCAATATCGGTTTTTCGATATCAGTTTTTCAATATTTGCTTTACAATATCGGTTTTTCAATATCGGTTCTAATATCGGTTTCAATATCAGTTTTTCAATATCGGTTTTTCAATATCGGTTTTTCAATGTTTGTTCTCCAATATCGGTTTTTGAATATCGGTTCTAATATCGGTTTCAATATCGGTTTTGCAACATCAGTTTTTCGATATCAGTTTTTCAATATTTGTTTTTCAATATCGGTTTTGCAATATCAGTTTTTCGATATAAGTTTTTCAATATCGGTTTTTCAATATTTGTTTTTCAATATCGGTTTTTCTATATCGGTTTTTCAATATTTGGTTTTCAATATCGGTTTTTCAATATCAGTTTTTCAATATTTGTTCTCCAATAACGGTTTTTGAATATCGGTTCTAATATCTGATTCAATAACGGTTTTGCAATATCAGTTTTTCGATATAAGTTTTTCAATATCGGTTTTTCAATATCGGTTTTTCAATATCGGTTTTTCAATATCGGTTTTTCAATATCGGTTTTTCAATATCGGTTTTGCAACATCAGTTTTTCGATATCAGTTTTTCAATATTTGTTTTTCAATATCGGTTTTGCAATATCAGTTTTTCGATATAAGTTTTTCAATATCGGTTTTTCAATATTTGTTTTTCAATATCGGTTTTTCTATATCGGTTTTTCAATATTTGTTTTTCAATATCGGTTTTTCAATATCAGTTTTTCAATATTTGTTCTCCAATAACGGTTTTTGAATATCGGTTCTAATATCTGATTCAATAACGGTTTTGCAATATCAGTTTTTCGATATAAGTTTTTCAATATCGGTTTTTCAATATCGGTTTTTCAATATCGGTTTTTCAATATCGGTTCTAATATCGGGTTCAATATCAGTTTTTCAATATCGGTTTTTCAATATCGGTTTTTCAATATCGGTTTTTCAATATCGGTTTTGCAATATCAGTTTTTCGATATAAGTTTTTCAATATCGGTTTTGCAACATCAGTTTTTCGATATCAGTTTTCAATATTTGTTTTTCATTATCGGTTTTGCAATATCAGTTTTTCGATATAAGTTTTTCAATATCGGTTTTTCAATATCGGTTTTTCAATATTTGTTTTTCAATATCGGTTTTTCAATATCGTTTTTTCGATATCAGTTTTTCAATATTTGCTTTACAATATCGGTTTTTCAATATCGGTTCTAATATCGGTTTCAATATCAGTTTTTCAATATCGGTTTTTCAATATCGGTTTTTCAATATCGGTTTTTCAATATTTGTTCTCCAATATCGGTTTTTGAATATCGGTTCTAATATCGGTTTCAATATCGGTTTTGCAACATCAGTTTTTCGATATCAGTTTTTCAATATTTGCTTTACAATATCGGTTTTTCAATATCAGTTCTAATATCGGTTTCAATATCGGTTTTGCAATATCAGTTTTTCGATATCAGTTTTTCAATATTTGTTTTTCAATATCGTTTCTAATATCGGTTTCAATATCAGTTTTTCAATATCGGTTTTTCAATATCGGTTTTTCAATATCGGTTTTTCAATATCAGTTTTTCGATATCAGTTTTTCAATATTTGTTTTTCAATATCGGTTCTAATATCGGTTTCAATATCGGTTTTGCAATATCAGTTATTCGATATTTGTTTTTCAATATCGGTTTTTCAATATCGGTTCTAATATCGGTTTCAATATCAGTTTTTCAATATCGGTTTCTCAATATCGGTTTTTCAATATCAGTTTTTCGATATCAGTTTTTCGATATCAGTTTTTCAATATTTGCTTTACAATATCGGTTTTTCAATATCGGTTTAGAACAATATCGGTTTTGCAACATCAGTTTCTCAATATCGGTTTTTCAATATCGGTTTTTCAATATCAGTTTTTCGATATCAGTTTTTCAATATTTGTTTTTCAATAACGGTTTTTCAATATCGGTTCTAATATCGGATTCAATATCGGTTTTTCAATATCAGTTTTTCGATATCAGTTTTTCAAATATCGGTTTTTGAATATCGGTTCTAATACCGGATTCAATATCGGTTTTTCAATATCAGTTTTTCGATATCGGTTTTTCAATATTAGTTTTTCAATATCGGTTTTTCAATATCGGTTCTAATATCGGTTTCAATATCGGTTTTTCAATATCGGTTTTTCAATATCAGTTTTTCGATATCAGTTTTTCAATATTTGCTTTACAATATCGGTTTTTCAATATCGGTTTAGAACAATATCGGTTTTGCAACATCAGTTTCTCAATATCGGTTTTTCAATATCGGTTTTTCAACATCAGTTTTTCGATATCAGTTTTCAATATTTGTTTTTCATTATCGGTTTTGCAATACCAGTTTTTCGATATAAGTTTTTCAATATCGGTTTTTCAATATCGGTTTTTCAATATCGGTTTTTCAGTATCGGTTTTTCAATATTTGTTTTTCAATATCGGTTTTTCAATATCGTTTTTTCGATATCAGTTTTTCAATATTTGCTTTACAATATCGGTTTTTCAATATCGGTTCTAATATCGGATTCAATATCTGTTTTGCAATATCAGTTTTTCTATATAGGTTTTTCAATATCAGTTTTTCAATATCGGTTTTTCAATATCGGTTTTTCAATATCGGTTTTTCAATATCAGGTTTTCGATATCAGTTTTTCAATATTTGTTTTTCAATATCGGTTCTAATATCGGTTTCAATATCGGTTTTGCAATATCAGTTATTCGATATTTGTTTTTCAATATCGGTTTTTCAATATCGGTTCTAATATCGGTTTCAATATCAGTTTTTCAATATCGGTTTTTCAATATTTGTTTTTCAATATCGGTTTTTCAATATCGTTTTTTCGATATCAGTTTTTCAATATTTGCTTTACAATATCGGTTTTTCAATATCGGTTCTAATATCGGTTTCAATATCAGTTTTTCAATATCGGTTTTTCAATATCGGTTTTTCAATATCGGTTTTTCAATATTTGTTCTCCAATATCGGTTTTTGAATATCGGTTCTAATATCGGTTTCAATATCGGTTTTGCAACATCAGTTTTTCGATATCAGTTTTTCAATATTTGTTTTTCAATATCGGTTTTGCAATATCGGTTTTTCAATATCAGTTTTTCGATATCAGTTTTTCAATATTTGCTTTACAATATCGGTTTTTCAATATCGGTTCTAATATCGGTTTCAATATCGGTTTTGCAATATCAGTTTTTCGATATCAGTTTTTCAATATTTGTTTTTCAATATCGTTTCTAATATCGGTTTCAATATCAGTTTTTCAATATCGGTTTTTCAATATCGGTTTTTCAATATCGGTTTTTCAATATCAGTTTTTCAATATTTGTTCTAATATCGGTTTCAATATCGGTTTTGCAATATCAGTTTTTCGATACCAGTTTTTCAATATCGGTTTTTCAATATCGGTTTTTCAATATCGGTTTTTCAATATTTGTTTTTCAATATCGGTTTTTCAATATCGGTTCTAATATCGGTTTCAATATCAGTTTTTCAATATCGGTTTTTCAATATCGGTTTTTCAATATCGGTTCTAATATCGGTTTCAATATCAGTTTCTCAATATCGGTTTTTCAATATCAGTTTTTCGATATCAGTTTTTCAATATTTGCTTTACAATATCGATTTTTCAATATCGGTTCTAATATCGGATTCAATATCGGTTTTGCAATATCAGTTTTTCGATATCAGTTTTTCAATATCGGTTTTTCAATATCGGTTCTAATATCGGTTTCAATATCGGTTTTGCAATATCAGTTTTTCAATATCGGTTTTTCAATATCGGTTCTAATATCGGTTTCAATATCAGTTTTTCAATATCGGTTTTTCAATATCAGTTTTTCAATATCGGTTTTTCAATATCGGTTTTTCAATATCAGTTTTTCGATATCAGTTTTTCAAATATCGGTTTTTCAATATCGGTTCTAATATCGGTTTCAATATCAGTTTTTCAATATCGGTTTTTGAATATCGGTTTTGCAATATCAGTTTTTCGATATCAGTTTTTCAATATTTGTTTTTCAATATCGTTTCTAATATCGGTTTCAATATCAGTTTTTCAATATCGGTTTTTCAATATCGGTTTTTCAATATCGGTTTTTCAATATCAGTTTTTGGATATCAGTTTTTCAATATTTGTTTTTCAATATCGGTTCTAATATCGGTTTCAATATCGGTTTTGCAATATCAGTTTTTCGATATTTGTTTTTCAATATCGGTTTCTCAATATCGGTTCTAATATCGGTTTCAATATCAGTTTTTCAATATCGGTTTTTCAATATCGGTTTTTCAATATCAGTTTTTCGATATCAGTTTTTGAATATTTGCTTTACAATATCGGTTCTAATATCGGATTCAATATCGGTTTTTCAATATCGGTTTTGCAATATCGGTTTTTCAATATCGGTTTTTCAATATCGGTTCTAATATCGGTTTCAATATCAGTTTCTCAATATCGGTTTTTCAATATCAGTTTTTCGATATCAGTTTTTCAATATTTGCTTTACAATATCGATTTTTCAATATCGGTTCTAATATCGGATTCAATATCGGTTTTGCAATATCAGTTTTTCGATATCAGTTTTTCAATATCGGTTTTTCAATATCGGTTCTAATATCGGTTTCAATATCAGTTTTTCAATATCGGTTTTGCAATATCAGTTTTTCGATATAGGTTTTTCAATATCGGTTTTTCAATGTCGGTTTTGCAATATCAGTTTCTCAATATCAGTTTTTCGATATCAGTTTTTCGATATAAGTTTTTCAATATCGGTTTTTCAATATTTGTTTTTCAATATCGGTTTTTCAATATCAGTTTTCCAATATTTGTTCTCCAATATCGGTTTTTGAATATCGGTTCTAATACCGGATTCAATATCGGTTTTTCAATATCGGTTTTTCAATATCAGTTTTTCAATATCGGTTTTTAAATATCAGTTTTTCAATATTTGGTTTTCAATATCGGTTCTAATATCGGTTCAATATCAGTTTTTCAATATCGGTTTTTCAATATCGGTTTTTCAATATCAGTTTTTCGATATCAGTTTTTCAAATATCGGTTTTTCAATATCGGTTCTAATATCGGTTTCAATATCAGTTTTTCAATATCGGTTTTTGAATATCGGTTTTGCAATATCAGTTTTCCGATATCAGTTTTTCAATATTTGTTTTTCAATATCGTTTCTAATATCGGTTTCAATATCAGTTTTTCAATATCGGTTTTTCAATATCGGTTTTTCAATATTTGTTTTTCAATATCGGTTTTTCTATATCGGTTTTTCAATATTTGTTTTTCAATATCGGTTTTTCAATATCAGTTTTTCAATATTTGTTCTCCAATAACGGTTTTTGAATATCGGTTCTAATATCTGATTCAATAACGGTTTTGCAATATCAGTTTTTCGATATAAGTTTTTCAATATCGGTTTTTCAATATCGGTTTTTCAATATCGGTTTTTCAATATCGGTTTTTCAATATCGGTTTTTCAATATCGGTTTTTCAATATCGGTTTTGCAACATCAGTTTTTCGATATCAGTTTTTCAATATTTGTTTTTCAATATCGGTTTTGCAATATCAGTTTTTCGATATAAGTTTTTCAATATCGGTTTTTCAATATTTGTTTTTCAATATCGGTTTTTCTATATCGGTTTTTCAATATTTGTTTTTCAATATCGGTTTTTCAATATCAGTTTTTCAATATTTGTTCTCCAATAACGGTTTTTGAATATCGGTTCTAATATCTGATTCAATATCGGTTTTGCAATATCAGTTTTTCGATATAAGTTTTTCAATATCGGTTTTTCAATATCGGTTTTTCAATATCGGTTTTTCAATATCGGTTCTAATATCGGGTTCAATATCAGTTTTTCAATATCGGTTTTTCAATATCGGTTTTTCAATATCGGTTTTTCAATATCGGTTTTTCAATATCAGTTTTTCGATATCAGTTTTTCAATATCGGTTTTTCCAAATCGGTTTTTCAATATCAGTTTTTCGATATCAGTTTTTCAATATTTGCTTTACAATATCGGTTTTTCAATATCGGTTCTAATATCGGATTCAATATCGGTTTTGCAATATCAGATTTTCGATATAAGTTTTTCAATATCGGTTTTTCAATATCGGTTCTCCAATATCGGTTTTTGAATATCGGTTCTAATACCGGATTCAATATCGGTTTTTCAATATCAGTTTTTCGATATCGGTTTTTCAATATTTGTTTTTCAATATCGGTTTTTCAATATCGGTTCTAATATCGGTTTCAATATCGGTTTTTCAATATCGGTTTTTCAATATCAGTTTTTCGATATCAGTTTTTCAATATTTGCTTTACAATATCGGTTTTTCAATATCGGTTTAGAACAATATCGGTTTTGCAACATCAGTTTCTCAATATCGGTTTTTGAATATCGGTTCTAATATCGGTTTCAATATCGGTTTTGCAACATCAGTTTTTCGATATCAGTTTTTCAATATTTGTTTTTCAATATCGGTTTTGCAATATCAGTTTTTCGATATAAGTTTTTCAATATCGGTTTTGCAACATCAGTTTTTCGATATCAGTTTTCAATATTTGTTTTTCATTATCGGTTTTGCAATATCAGTTTTTCGATATAAGTTTTTCAATATCGGTTTTTCAATATCGGTTTTTCAATATTTGTTTTTCAATATCGGTTTTTCAATATCGTTTTTTCGATATCAGTTTTTCAATATTTGCTTTACAATATCGGTTTTTCAATATCGGTTCTAATATCGGTTTCAATATCAGTTTTTCAATATCGGTTTTTCAATATCGGTTTTTCAATATCGGTTTTTCAATATTTGTTCTCCAATATCGGTTTTTGAATATCGGTTCTAATATCGGTTTCAATATCGGTTTTGCAACATCAGTTTTTCGATATCAGTTTTTCAATATTTGTTTTTCAATATCGGTTTTGCAATATCGGTTTTTCAATATCAGTTTTTCGATATCAGTTTTTCAATATTTGCTTTACAATATCGGTTTTTCAATATCGGTTCTAATATCGGTTTCAATATCGGTTTTGCAATATCAGTTTTTCGATATCAGTTTTTCAATATTTGTTTTTCAATATCGTTTCTAATATCGGTTTCAATATCAGTTTTTCAATATCGGTTTTTCAATATCGGTTTTTCAATATCGGTTTTTCAATATCAGTTTTTCAATATTTGTTCTAATATCGGTTTCAATATCGGTTTTGCAATATCAGTTTTTCGATATCAGTTTTTCAATATCGGTTTTTCAATATCGGTTTTTCAATATCGGTTTTTCAATATTTGTTTTTCAATATCGGTTTTTCAATATCGGTTCTAATATCGGTTTCAATATCAGTTTTTCAATATCGGTTTTTCAATATCGGTTTTTCAATATCGGTTCTAATATCGGTTTCAATATCAGTTTCTCAATATCGGTTTTTCAATATCAGTTTTTCGATATCAGTTTTTCAATATTTGCTTTACAATATCGATTTTTCAATATCGGTTCTAATATCGGATTCAATATCGGTTTTGCAATATCAGTTTTTCGATATCAGTTTTTCAATATCGGTTTTTCAATATCGGTTCTAATATCGGTTTCAATATCGGTTTTGCAATATCAGTTTTTCAATATCGGTTTTTCATTATCGGTTTTTCAATATCGGTTCTAATATCGGTTTCAATATCAGTTTTTCAATATCGGTTTTTCAATATCAGTTTTTCAATATCGGTTTTTCAATATCGGTTTTTCAATATCAGTTTTTCGATATCAGTTTTTCAAATATCGGTTTTTCAATATCGTTTCTAATATCGGTTTCAATATCAGTTTTTCAATATCGGTTTTTGAATATCGGTTTTGCAATATCAGTTTTTCGATATCAGTTTTTCAATATTTGTTTTTCAATATCGTTTCTAATATCGGTTTCAATATCAGTTTTTCAATATCGGTTTTTCAATATCGGTTTTTCAATATCGGTTTTTCAATATCAGTTTTTGGATATCAGTTTTTCAATATTTGTATTTCAATATCGGTTCTAATATCGGTTTCAATATCGGTTTTGCAATATCAGTTTTTCGATATTTGTTTTTCAATATCGGTTTTTCAATATCGGTTCTAATATCGGTTTCAATATCAGTTTCTCAATATCGGTTTTTCAATATCAGTTTTTCGATATCAGTTTTTCAATATTTGCTTTACAATATCGATTTTTCAATATCGGTTCTAATATCGGATTCAATATCGGTTTTGCAATATCAGTTTTTCGATATCAGTTTTTCAATATCGGTTTTTCAATATCGGTTCTAATATCGGTTTCAATATCAGTTTTTCAATATCTGTTTTTCAATATCGGTTTTTCAATATCAGTTTTTCGATATCAGTTTTTGAATATTTGCTTTACAATATCGGTTCTAATATCGGATTCAATATCGGTTTTTCAATATCGGTTTTGCAATATCAGTTTTTCGATATAGGTTTTTCAATATCGGTTTTTCAATGTCGGTTTTGCAATATCAGTTTCTCAATATCAGTTTTTCGATATCAGTTTTTCGATATAAGTTTTTCAATATCGGTTTTTCAATATTTGTTTTTCAATATCGGTTTTTCAATATCAGTTTTCCAATATTTGTTCTCCAATATCGGTTTTTGAATATCGGTTCTAATACCGGATTCAATATCGGTTTTTCAATATCGGTTTTTCAATATCAGTTTTTCAATATCGGTTTTTAAATATCAGTTTTTCAATATTTGGTTTTCAATATCGGTTCTAATATCGGTTCAATATCGGTTTTTCAATATCAGTTTTTCAATATTTGTTCTCCAATATTTGTGTTTCAATATCGGTTCTAATATCGGTTCAATATCGGTTTTTCTATATCAGGTTTTCAATATTTGTTCTAATATCGGTTTCAATATCAGTTTTTCAATATCGGTTTTTCAATATCGGTTTTTCAATATCAGTTTTTCGATATCAGTTTTTCAATATTTGTTTTTCAATATCGGTTCTAATATGGGTTTCAATATCGGTTTTGCAATATCAGTTATTCGATATTTGTTTTTCAATATCGGTTTTTCAATATCGGTTCTAATATCGGTTTCAATATCAGTTTTTCAATATCGGTTTTTCAATATCGGTTTTTCAATATCAGTTTTTCGATATCAGTTTTTCGATATCAGTTTTTCAATATTTGCTTTACAATATCGGTTTTTCAATATCGGTTTAGAACAATATCGGTTTTGCAACATCAGTTTCTCAATATCGGTTTTTCAATATCGGTTTTTCAATATCAGTTTTTCGATATCAGTTTTTCAATATTTGTTTTTCAATAACGGTTTTTCAATATCGGTTCTAATATCGGATTCAATATCGGTTTTTCAATATCAGTTTTTCGATATCAGTTTTTCAAATATCGGTTTTTGAATATCGGTTCTAATACCGGATTCAATATCGGTTTTTCAATATCAGTTTTTCGATATCGGTTTTTCAATATTAGTTTTTCAATATCGGTTTTTAAATATCGGTTCTAATATCGGTTTCAATATCGGTTTTTCAATATCGGTTTTTCAATATCAGTTTTTCGATATCAGTTTTTCAATATTTGCTTTACAATATCGGTTTTTCAATATCGGTTTAGAACAATATCGGTTTTGCAACATCAGTTTCTCAATATCGGTTTTTCAATATCGGTTTTTCAACATCAGTTTTTCGATATCAGTTTTCAATATTTGTTTTTCATTATCGGTTTTGCAATACCAGTTTTTCTATATAGGTTTTTCAATATCAGTTTTTCAATATCGGTTTTTCAATATCGGTTTTTCAATATCGGTTTTTCAATATCAGTTTTTCGATATCAGTTTTTCAATATTTGTTTTTCAATATCGGTTCTAATATCGGTTTCAATATCGGTTTTGCAATATCAGTTTTTCGATATCAGTTTTTCAATATTTGTGTTTCAATATCGGTTCTAATATCGGTTTCAATATCGGTTTTGCAATATCAGTTTTGATATGAGTTTTTCAATATCGGTTTTTCGATATCAGTTTTTCAATATTTGCTTTACAATATCGGTTTTTCAATATCGGTTCTAATATCGGTTTCAATATCAGTTTTTCAATATCGGTTTTTCAATATCGGTTTTTCAATATTTGTTCTCCAATATCGGTTTTTGAATATCGGTTCTAATATCGGTTTCAATATCAGTTTTTCAATATCGGTTTTTCAATATCGGTTTTTCAATATCGGTTTTTCAATATCGGTTTTGTAATATCAGTTTTTCGATATCAGTTTTTCAATATTTGTTTTTCAATATCGGTTTTTCAATATCGGTTCTAATATCGGTTTCAATATCAGTTTTTCAATATCGGTTTTTCAATATCGGTTTTGCAATATCAGTTTTTCGATATCAGTTTTTCAATATTTGTTTTTCAATATCGTTTCTAATATCGGTTTCAATATCAGTTTTTCAATATCGGTTTTTCAATATCGGTTTTTCAATATCGGTTTTTCAATATCAGTTTTTGGATATCAGTTTTTCAATATTTGTTTTTCAATATCGGTTCTAATATCGGTTTCAATATCGGTTTTGCAATATCAGTTTTTCGATATTTGTTTTTCAATATCGGTTTTTCAATATCGGTTCTAATATCGGTTTCAATATCAGTTTTTCAATATCGGTTTCTCAATATCGGTTTTTCAATATTAGTTTTTCGATATCAGTTTTTGAATATTTGCTTTACAATATCGGTTCGAATATCGGATTCAATATCGGTTTTTCAATATCGGTTTTGCAATATCAGTTTTTCGATATCGGTTTTTCAATGTCGGTTTTGCAATATCAGTTTCTCAATATCAGTTTTTCGATATCAGTTTTTCGATATAAGTTTTTCAATATCGGTTTTTCAATATTTGTTTTTCAATATCGGTTTTTCAATATCAGTTTTCCAATATTTGTTCTCCAATATCGGTTTTTGAATATCGGTTCTAATACCGGATTCAATATCGGTTTTTCAATATCGGTTTTTCAATATCAGTTTTTCAATATCGGTTTTTAAATATCAGTTTTTCAATATTTGGTTTTCAATATCGGTTCTAATATCGGTTCAATATCGGTTTTTCAATATCAGTTTTTCAATATTTGTTCTCCAATATTTGTGTTTCAATATCGGTTCTAATATCGGTTCAATATCGGGTTTTCTATATCAGGTTTTCAATATTTGTTCTCCAATATCGGTTTTTGAATATCGGTTCTAATATCGGATTCAATATCGGTTTTTCAATATCGGTTTTTCAATATCAGTTTTTCGATATCAGTTTTTCAATATTTGTTTTTCAATATCGGTTTTTCAATATCAGTTTTTCAATATTTGTTCTCCAATATCGGTTTTTCAATATCAGTTTTTCGATATCAGTTTTTCAATATTGGTTTTTCAATATCGGTTTTTCAATATCGGTTTTTCAATATTTGTTTTTCAATATCGGTTTCTCAATATCAGTTTTTCAATATTTGTTCTAATATCGGTTTCAATATCAGTTTTTCAATATCGGTTTTTCAAAATCGGTTTTTCAATATCAGTTTTTCGATATCAGTTTTTCAATATTTGCTTTACAATATCGGTTTTTCAATATCAGTTCTAATATCGGTTTCAATATCGGTTTTGCAATATCAGTTTTTCGATATCAGTTTTTCAATATTTGTTTTTCAATATCGTTTCTAATATCGGTTTCAATATCAGTTTTTCAATATCGGTTTTTCAATATCGGTTTTTCAATATCGGTTTTTCAATATCAGTTTTTCGATATCAGTTTTTCAAATATCGGTTTTTGAATATCGGTTCTAATACCGGATTCAATATCGGTTTTTCAATATCAGTTTTTCGATATCGGTTTTTCAATATTAGTTTTTCAATATCGGTTTTTCAATATCGGTTCTAATATCGGTTTCAATATCGGTTTTTCAATATCGGTTTTTCAATATCAGTTTTTCGATATCAGTTTTTCAATATTTGCTTTACAATATCGGTTTTTCAATATCGGTTTAGAACAATATCGGTTTTGCAACATCAGTTTCTCAATATCGGTTTTTCAATATCGGTTTTTCAACATCAGTTTTTCGATATCAGTTTTCAATATTTGTTTTTCATTATCGGTTTTGCAATACCAGTTTTTCGATATAAGTTTTTCAATATCGGTTTTTCAATATCGGTTTTTCAATATCGGTTTTTCAATATCGGTTTTTCAATATTTGTTTTTCAATATCGGTTTTTCAATATCGTTTTTTCGATATCAGTTTTTCAATATTTGCTTTACAATATCGGTTTTTCAATATCGGTTCTAATATCGGATTCAATATCTGTTTTGCAATATCAGTTTTTCTATATAGGTTTTTCAATATCAGTTTTTCAATATCGGTTTTTCAATATCGGTTTTTCAATATCGGTTTTTCAATATCAGGTTTTCGATATCAGTTTTTCAATATTTGTTTTTCAATATCGGTTCTAATATCGGTTTCAATATCGGTTTTGCAATATCAGTTTTTCGATATCAGTTTTTCAATATTTGTGTTTCAATATCGGTTCTAATATCGGTTTCAATATCGGTTTTGCAATATCAGTTTTGATATGAGTTTTTCAATATCGGTTTTTCGATATCAGTTTTTCAATATATGCTTTACAATATCGGTTTTTCAATATCGGTTCTAATATCGGTTTCAATATCAGTTTTTCAATATCGGTTTTTCAATATCGGTTTTTCAATGTTTGTTCTCCAATATCGGTTTTTGAATATCGGTTCTAATATCGGTTTCAATATCGGTTTTGCAACATCAGTTTTTCGATATCAGTTTTTCAATATTTGTTTTTCAATATCGGTTTTGCAATATCAGTTTTTCGATATAAGTTTTTCAATATCGGTTTTTCAATATTTGTTTTTCAATATCGGTTTTTCTATATCGGTTTTTCAATATTTGGTTTTCAATATCGGTTTTTCAATATCAGTTTTTCAATATTTGTTCTCCAATAACGGTTTTTGAATATCGGTTCTAATATCTGATTCAATAACGGTTTTGCAATATCAGTTTTTCTATATAAGTTTTTCAATATCGGTTTTTCAATATCGGTTTTTCAATATCGGTTTTTCAATATCGGTTTTTCAATATCGGTTTTTCAATATCGGTTTTGCAACATCAGTTTTTCGATATCAGTTTTTCAATATTTGTTTTTCAATATCGGTTTTGCAATATCAGTTTTTCGATATAAGTTTTTCAATATCGGTTTTTCAATATTTGTTTTTCAATATCGGTTTTTCTATATCGGTTTTTCAATATTTGTTTTTCAATATCGGTTTTTCAATATCAGTTTTTCAATATTTGTTCTCCAATAACGGTTTTTGAATATCGGTTCTAATATCTGATTCAATAACGGTTTTGCAATATCAGTTTTTCGATATAAGTTTTTCAATATCGGTTTTTCAATATCGGTTTTTCAATATCGGTTTTTCAATATCGGTTCTAATATCGGGTTCAATATCAGTTTTTCAATATCGGTTTTTCAATATCGGTTTTTCAATATCGGTTTTTCAATATCGGTTTTGCAATATCAGTTTTTCGATATAAGTTTTTCAATATCGGTTTTGCAACATCAGTTTTTCGATATCAGTTTTCAATATTTGTTTTTCATTATCGGTTTTGCAATATCAGTTTTTCGATATAAGTTTTTCAATATCGGTTTTTCAATATCGGTTTTTCAATATTTGTTTTTCAATATCGGTTTTTCAATATCGTTTTTCGATATCAGTTTTTCAATATTTGCTTTACAATATCGGTTTTTCAATATCGGTTCTAATATCGGTTTCAATATCAGTTTTTCAATATCGGTTTTACAATATCGGTTTTTCAATATCGGTTTTTCAATATTTGTTCTCCAATATCGGTTTTTGAATATCGGTTCTAATATCGGTTTCAATATCGGTTTTGCAACATCAGTTTTTCGATATCAGTTTTTCAATATTTGTTTTTCAATATCGGTTTTGCAATATCGGTTTTTCAATATCAGTTTTTCGATATCAGTTTTTCAATATTTGCTTTACAATATCGGTTTTTCAATATCGGTTCTAATATCGGTTTCAATATCGGTTTTGCAATATCAGTTTTTCGATATCAGTTTTTCAATATTTGTTTTTCAATATCGTTTCTAATATCGGTTTCAATATCAGTTTTTCAATATCGGTTTTTCAATATCGGTTTTTCAATATCGGTTTTTCAATATCAGTTTTTCAATATTTGTTCTAATATCGGTTTCAATATCAGTTTTTCAATATCGGTTTTTCAATATCGGTTTTTCAATATTTGTTTTTCAATATCGGTTTTTCAATATCGGTTCTAATATCGGTTTCAATATCAGTTTTTCAATATCGGTTTTTCAATATCGGTTTTTCAATATCGGTTCTAATATCGGTTTCAATATCAGTTTCTCAATATCGGTTTTTCAATATCAGTTTTTCGATATCAGTTTTTCAATATTTGCTTTACAATATCGATTTTTCAATATCGGTTCTAATATCGGATTCAATATCGGTTTTGCAATATCAGTTTTTCGATATCAGTTTTTCAATATCGGTTTTTCAATATCGGTTCTAATATCGGTTTCAATATCGGTTTTGCAATATCAGTTTTTCAATATCGGTTTTTCAATATCGGTTTTTCAATATCGGTTCTAATATCGGTTTCAATATCAGTTTTTCAATATCGGTTTTTCAATATCAGTTTTTCAATATCGGTTTTTCAATATCGGTTCTAATATCGGTTTCAATATCAGTTTCTCAATATCGGTTTTTCAATATCAGTTTTTCGATATCAGTTTTTCAATATTTGCTTTACAATATCGATTTTTCAATATCGGTTCTAATATCGGATTCAATATCGGTTTTGCAATATCAGTTTTTCGATATCAGTTTTTCAATATTTGTTTTTCAATATCGGTTTTGCAATATCAGTTTTTCGATATAAGTTTTTCAATATCGGTTTTTCAATATTTGTTTTTCAATATCGGTTTTTCTATATCGGTTTTTCAATATTTGGTTTTCAATATCGGTTTTTCAATATCAGTTTTTCAATATTTGTTCTCCAATAACGGTTTTTGAATATCGGTTCTAATATCTGATTCAATAACGGTTTTGCAATATCAGTTTTTCGATATAAGTTTTTCAATATCGGTTTTTCAATATCGGTTTTTCAATATCGGTTTTTCAATATCGGTTTTTCAATATCGGTTTTTCAATATCGGTTTTGCAACATCAGTTTTTCGATATCAGTTTTTCAATATTTGTTTCTCAATATCGGTTTTGCAATATCAGTTTTTCGATATAAGTTTTTCAATATCGGTTTTTCAATATTTGTTTTTCAATATCGGTTTTTCTATATCGGTTTTTCAATATTTGTTTTTCAATATCGGTTTTTCAATATCAGTTTTTCAATATTTGTTCTCCAATAACGGTTTTTGAATATCGGTTCTAATATCTGATTCAATAACGGTTTTGCAATATCAGTTTTTCGATATAAGTTTTTCAATATCGGTTTTTCAATATCGGTTTTTCAATATCGGTTTTTCAATATCGGTTCTAATATCGGGTTCAATATCAGTTTTTCAATATCGGTTTTTCAATATCGGTTTTTCAATATCGGTTTTTCAATATCGGTTTTGCAATATCAGTTTTTCGATATAAGTTTTTCAATATCGGTTTTGCAACATCAGTTTTTCGATATCAGTTTTCAATATTTGTTTTTCATTATCGGTTTTGCAATATCAGTTTTTCGATATAAGTTTTTCAATATCGGTTTTTCAATATCGGTTTTTCAATATTTGTTTTTCAATATCGGTTTTTCAATATCGTTTTTTCGATATCAGTTTTTCAATATTTGCTTTAAAATATCGGTTTTTCAATATCGGTTCTAATATCGGTTTCAATATCAGTTTTTCAATATCGGTTTTTCAATATCGGTTTTTCAATATCGGTTTTTCAATATTTGTTCTCCAATATCGGTTTTTGAATATCGGTTCTAATATCGGTTTCAATATCGGTTTTGCAACATCAGTTTTTCGATATCAGTTTTTCAATATTTGTTTTTCAATATCGGTTTTGCAATATCGGTTTTTCAATATCAGTTTTTCGATATCAGTTTTTCAATATTTGCTTTACAATATCGGTTTTTCAATATCGGTTCTAATATCGGTTTCAATATCGGTTTTGCAATATCAGTTTTTCGATATCAGTTTTTCAATATTTGTTTTTCAATATCGTTTCTAATATCGGTTTCAATATCAGTTTTTCAATATCGGTTTTTCAATATCGGTTTTTCAATATCGGTTTTTCAATATCAGTTTTTCAATATTTGTTCTAATATCGGTTTCAATATCAGTTTTTCAATATCGGTTTTTCAATATCGGTTTTTCAATATTTGTTTTTCAATATCGGTTTTTCAATATCGGTTCTAATATCGGTTTCAATATCAGTTTTTCAATATCGGTTTTTCAATATCGGTTTTTCAATATCGGTTCTAATATCGGTTTCAATATCAGTTTCTCAATATCGGTTTTTCAATATCAGTTTTTCGATATCAGTTTTTCAATATTTGCTTTACAATATCGATTTTTCAATATCGGTTCTAATATCGGATTCAATATCGGTTTTGCAATATCAGTTTTTCGATATCAGTTTTTCAATATCGGTTTTTCAATATCGGTTCTAATATCGGTTTCAATATCGGTTTTGCAATATCAGTTTTTCAATATCGGTTTTTCAATATCGGTTTTTCAATATCGGTTCTAATATCGGTTTCAATATCAGTTTTTCAATATCGGTTTTTCAATATCAGTTTTTCAATATCGGTTTTTCAATATCGGTTTTTCAATATCAGTTTTTCGATATCAGTTTTTCAAATATCGGTTTTTCAATATCGGTTCTAATATCGGTTTCAATATCAGTTTTTCAATATCGGTTTTTCAATATCGGTTTTGCAATATCAGTTTTTCGATATCAGTTTTTCAATATTTGTTTTTCAATATCGTTTCTAATATCGGTTTCAATATCAGTTTTTCAATATCGGTTTTTCAATATCGGTTTTTCAATATCGGTTTTTCAATATCAGTTTTTCGATATCAGTTTTTGAATATTTGCGTTACAATATCGGTTCTAATATCGGATTCAATATCGGTTTTTCAATATCGGTTTTGCAATATTGGTTTTTCAATATCGGTTTTTCAATATCGGTTCTAATATCGGTTTCAATATCAGTTTCTCAATATCGGTTTTTCAATATCAGTTTTTCGATATCAGTTTTTCAATATTTGCTTTACAATATCGATTTTTCAATATCGGTTCTAATATCGGATTCAATATCGGTTTTGCAATATCAGTTTTTCGATATCAGTTTTTCAATATCGGTTTTTCAATATCGGTTCTAATATCGGTTTCAATATCGGTTTTGCAATATCAGTTTTTCAATATCGGTTTTTCAATATCGGTTTTTCAATATCGGTTCTAATATCGGTTTCAATATCAGTTTTTCAATATCGGTTTTTCAAAATCAGATATTCAATATCGGTTTTTCAATATCGGTTTTTCAATATCAGTTTTTCGATATCAGTTTTTCAAATATCGGTTTTTCAATATCGGTTCTAATATCGGTTTCAATATCAGTTTTTCAATATCGGTTTTTCAATATCGGTTTTGCAATATCAGTTTTTCGATATCAGTTTTTCAATATTTGTTTTTCAATATCGTTTCTAATATCGGTTTCAATATCAGTTTTTCAATATCGGTTTTTCAATATCGGTTTTTCAATATCGGTTTTTCAATATCAGTTTTTGGATATCAGTTTTTCAATATTTGTTTTTCAATATCGGTTCTAATATCGGTTTCAATATCGGTTTTGCAATATCAGTTTTTCGATATTTGTTTTTCAATATCGGTTTTTCAATATCGGTTCTAATATCGGTTTCAATATCAGTTTTTCAATATCGGTTTTTCAATATCGGTTTTTCAATATCAGTTTTTCGATATCAGTTTTTGAATATTTGCTTTACAATATCGGTTCTAATATCGGATTCAATATCGGTTTTTCAATATCGGTTTTGCAATATCAGTTTTTCGATATAGGTTTTTCAATATCGGTTTTTCAATGTCGGTTTTGCAATATCAGTTTCTCAATATCAGTTTTTCGATATCAGTTTTTCGATATCAGTTTTTCAATATTTGTTCTCCAATAACGGTTTTTGAATATCGGTTCTAATATCTGATTCAATAACGGTTTTGCAATATCAGTTTTTCGATATAAGTTTTTCAATATCGGTTTTTCAATATCGGTTTTTCAATATCGGTTTTTCAATATCGGTTTTTCAATATCAGTTTTTCGATATCAGTTTTTCGATATCAGTTTTTCAATATTTGCTTTACAATATCGGTTTTTCAATATCGGTTTAGAACAATATCGGTTTTGCAACATCAGTTTCTCAATATCGGTTTTTCAATATCGGTTTTTCAATATCAGTTTTTCGATATCAGTTTTTCAATATTTGTTTTTCAATAACGGTTTTTCAGTATCGGTTCTAATATCGGATTCAATATCGGTTTTTCAATATCAGTTTTTCGATATCAGTTTTTCAAATATCGGTTTTTGAATATCGGTTCTAATACCGGATTCAATATCGGTTTTTCAATATCAGTTTTTCGATATCGGTTTTTCAATATTTGTTTTTCAATATCGGTTTTTCAATATCGGTTCTAATATCGGTTTCAATATCGGTTTTTCAATATCGGTTTTTCAATATCACTTTTTCGATATCAGTTTTTCAATATTTGCTTTACAATATCGGTTTTTCAATATCGGTTTAGAACAATATCGGTTTTGCAACATCAGTTTCTCAATATCGGTTTTTCAATATCGGTTTTTCAACATCAGTTTTTCGATATCAGTTTTCAATATTTGTTTTTCATTATCGGTTTTGCAATATCAGTTTTTCGATATAAGTTTTTCAATATCGGTTTTTCAATATCGGTTTTTCAATATCGGTTTTTCAATATTTGTTTTTCAATATCGGTTTTTCAATATCGTTTTTTCGATATCAGTTTTTCAATATTTGCTTTACAATATCGGTTTTTCAATATCGGTTCTAATATCGGATTCAATATCTGTTTTGCAATATCAGTTTTTCTATATAGGTTTTTCAATATCAGTTTTTCAATATCGGTTTTTCAATATCGGTTTTTCAATATCGGTTTTTCAATATCAGTTTTTCGATATCAGTTTTTCAATATTTGTTTTTCAATATCGGTTCTAATATCGGTTTCAATATCGGTTTTGCAATATCAGTTTTTCGATATCAGTTTTTCAATATTTGTGTTTCAATATCGGTTCTAATATCGGTTTCAATATCGGTTTTGCAATATCAGTTTTTGATATGAGTTTTTCAATATCGGTTTTTCAATATTTGTTCTCCAATATCGGTTTTTGAATATCGGTTCTAATATCGGTTTCAATATCGGTTTTGCAACATCAGTTTTTCGATATCAGTTTTTCGATATCAGTTTTTCAATATTTGTTTTTCAATATCGGTTTTGCAATATCAGTTTTTCGATATAAGTTTTTCAATATCGGTTTTTCAATATCGGTTTTTCAATATCGGTTTTTCAATATCGGTTTTTCAATATCGGTTTTTCAATATCGGTTTTTCAATATTTGTTTTTCAATATCGGTTTTTCGATATCAGTTTTTCAATATTTGCTTTACAATATCGGTTTTTCAATATCGGTTCTAATATCGGTTTCAATATCAGTTTTTCAATATCGGTTTTTCAATATCGGTTTTTCAATATTTGTTCTCCAATATCGGTTTTTGAATATCGGTTCTAATATCGGTTTCAATATCGGTTTTGCAACATCAGTTTTTCGATATCAGTTTTTCAATATTTGTTTTTCAATATCGGTTTTGCAATATCAGTTTTTCGATATAAGTTTTTCAATATCGTTTTTTCAATATTTGTTTTTCAATATCGGTTTTTCTATATCGGTTTTTCAATATTTGTTTTTCAATATCGGTTTTTCAATATCAGTTTTTCAATATTTGTTCTCCAATAACGGTTTTTGAATATCGGTTCTAATATCTGATTCAATAACGGTTTTGCAATATCAGTTTTTCGATATAAGTTTTTCAATATCGGTTTTTCAATATCGGTTTTTCAATATCGGTTCTAATATCGGGTTCAATATCAGTTTTTCAATATCGGTTTTTCAATATCGGTTTTTCAATATCGGTTTTTCAATATCGGTTTTTCAATATCAGTTTTTCGATATCAGTTTTTCAATATCGGTTTTTCCAAATCGGTTTTTCAATATCAGTTTTTCGATATCAGTTTTTCAATATTTGCTTTACAATATCGGTTTTTCAATATCGGTTCTAATATCGGATTCAATATCGGTTTTGCAATATCAGATTTTCGATATAAGTTTTTCAATATCGGTTTTTCAATATCGGTTCTCCAATATCGGTTTTTGAATATCGGTTCTAATATCGGTTTCAATATCGGTTTTGCAACATCAGTTTTTCGATATCAGTTTTTCAATATTTGTTTTTCAATATCGGTTTTGCAATATCAGTTTTTCGATATCAGTTTTTCAATATCGGTTTTTCAATATCGGTTTTTCAATATCGGTTTTTCAATATTTGTTTTTCAATATCGGTTTTTCAATATCAGTTTTTCAATATTTGTTCTAATATCGGTTTCAATATCAGTTTTTCAATATCGGTTTTTCAATATCGGTTTTTCAATATCAGTTTTTCGATATCAGTTTTTCAATATTTGCTTTACAATATCGGTTTTTCAATATTTGTTCTAATATCGGTTTCAATATCAGTTTTTCAATATCGGTTTTTCAATATCGGTTTTTCAATATCAGTTTTTCGATATCAGTTTTTCAATATTTGCTTTACAATATCGGTTTGTCAATATCGGTTCTAATATCGGTTTCAATATCGGTTTTGCAATATCAGTTTTTCGATATCAGTTTTTCAATATTTGTTTTTCAATATCGTTTCTAATATCGGTTTCAATATCAGTTTCTCAATATCGGTTTTTCAATATCGGTTTTTCAATATCGGTTTTTCAATATCAGTTTTTCGATATCAGTTTTTCAATATTTGTTTTTCAATATCGGTTCTAATATCGGTTTCAATATCGGTTTTGCAATATCAGTTTTTCGATATTTGTTTTTCAATATCGGTTTTTCAATATCGGTTCTAATATCGGTTTCAATATCAGTTTTTCAATATCGGTTTTTCAATATCGGTTCTAATATCGGTTTCAATATCAGTTTTTCAATATCGGTTTTTCAATATCAGTTTTTCGATATCAGTTTTTCAATAATTGCTTTACAATATCGATTTTTCAATATCGGTTCTAATATCGGATTCAATATCGGTTTTGCAATATCAGTTTTTCGATATCAGTTTTTCAATATCGGTTTTTCAATATCGGTTCTAATATCGGTTTCAATATCGGTTTTGCAATATCAGTTTTTCAATATCGGTTTTTCAATATCGGTTTTTCAATATCGGTTCTAATATCGGTTTCAATATCAGTTTTTCAATATCGGTTTTTCAATATCAGTTTTTCAATATCGGTTTTGCAATATCGGTTTTTCAATATCAGTTTTTCGATATCAGTTTTTCAATATTTGCTTTGCAATATCGGTTTTTCAATATCGGTTCTAATATCGGATTCAATATCGGTTTTTCAATATCGGTTTTTCGATATCAGTTTTTCAATATTTGCTTTACAATATCGGTTTTTCAATATCGGTTTAGAACAATATCGGTTTTGCAATATCAGTTTGTCAATATCAGTTTGTCGATATCAGTTTTTCAATATTTGTTTTTCAATATCGGTTCTAATATCGGATTCAATATCGGTTTTGCAATATCAGTTTTTCGATATAGGTTTTTCAATATCGGTTTTTCAATATCAGTTTTTCAATATTTGTTCTCCAATATCGGTTTTTGAATATCGGTTTTTCAATATTTATTCTCCAATATCGGTTTTTGAATATCGGTTCTAATATCGGATTCAATATCGGTTTTTCAATATCGGTTTTTCAATATCAGTTTTTCGATATCAGTTTTTCAATATTTGTTTTTCAATATCGGTTTTTCAATATCGGTTCTAATAACGGTTTCAATATCGGTTTTTCAATATCGGTTTTTCAATATCAGTTTTTCAATATTTGTTCTCCAATATCGGTTTTTGAATATCGGTTCTAATATCGGATTCAATATCGGTTTTTCAATATCGGTTTTTCAATATCAGTTTTTCGATATCGGTTTTGCAATATCAGTTCCTCAATATCAGTTTTTCAATATTTGTTCTCCAATATCGGTTTTTGAATATCGGTTCTAATATCGGATTCAATATCGGTTTTTCAATATCGGTTTTTCAATATCAGTTTTTCGATATCAGATTTTCAATATTTGTTTTTCAATATCGGTTTTTCAATATCGGTTCTAATATCGGTTTCAATATCGGTTTTTCAATATCAGTTTTTCGATATAGGTTTTTCAATATCGGTTTTTCAATATCGGTTTTGCAATATCAGTTTTTCGATATAGGTTTTTCAATATCGGTTTTTCAATATCAGTTTTTCAATATTTGTTTTTCAATATCGGTTTTTCAATATCGGTTCTAATATCGGTTTCAATATCGGTTTTTCAATATCAGTTTTTCGATATCAGATTTTCAATATTTGTTTTTCAATATCGGTTTTTCAATATCGGTTCTAATATCGGTTTCAATATCGGTTTTTCAATATCAGTTTTTCGATATAGGTTTTTCAATATCGGTTTTTCAATATCGGTTTTGCAATATCAGTTTTTCGATATAGGTTTTTCAATATCGGTTTTTCAATATCAGTTTTTCAATATTTGTTTTTCAATATCGGTTTTTCAATATCGGTTCTAATATCGGTTTCAATATCGGTTTTTCAATATCGGTTTTTCAATATCAGTTTTTCGATATCAGTTTTTCAATATTTGCTTTACAATATCGGTTTTTCAATATCGGTTTAGAACAATATCGGTTTTGCAACATCAGTTTCTCAATATCGGTTTTTCAATATCGGTTTTTCAACATCAGTTTTTCGATATCAGTTTTCAATATTTGTTTTTCATTATCGGTTTTGCAATATCAGTTTTTCGATATCAGTTTTTCAATATTTGTTTTTCAATATCGGTTCTAATATCGGTTTCAATATCGGTTTTGCAATATCAGTTTTTCGATATCAGTTTTTCAATATTTGTGTTTCAATATCGGTTCTAATATCGGTTTCAATATCGGTTTTGCAATATCAGTTTTTGATATGAGTTTTTCAATATCGGTTTTTCGATATCAGTTTTTCAATATTTGCTTTACAATATCGGTTTTTCAATATCGGTTCTAATATCGGTTTCAATATCGGTTTTGCAATATCAGTTTTTGATATGAGTTTTTCAATATCGGTTTTTCGATATCAGTTTTTCAATATTTGCTTTACAATATCGGTTTTTCAATATCGGTTCTAATATCGGTTTCAATATCAGTTTTTCAATATCGGTTTTTCAATATCGGTTTTTCAATACCGGTTTTTCAATATCGGTTCTAATATCGGGTTCAATATCAGTTTTTCAATATCGGTTTTTCAATATCGGTTTTTCAATATCGGTTCTAATATCGGATTCAATATCTGTTTTGCAATATCAGTTTTTCTATATAGGTTTTTCAATATCAGTTTTTCAATGTCGGTTTTTCAATATCGGTTTTTCAATATCGGTTTTTCAATATCGGTTTTGCAATATCAGTTTTTCGATATAGGTTTTTCAATATCGGTTTTTCAATATCGGTTTTTCAATATCGGTTTTTCAATATCGGTTTTTCAATATCGGTTTTTCAATATTTGTTTTTCAATATCGGTTTTTCAATATCGTTTTTTCGATATCAGTTTTTCAATATTTGCTTTACAATATCGGTTTTTCAATATCGGTTCTAATATCGGATTCAATATCTGTTTTGCAATATCAGTTTTTCTATATAGGTTTTTCAATATCAGTTTTTCAATATCGGTTTTTCAATATCGGTTTTTCAATATCGGTTTTTCAATATCAGTTTTTCGATATCAGTTTTTCAATATTTGTTTTTCAATATCGGTTCTAATATCGGTTTCAATATCGGTTTTGCAATATCAGTTTTTCGATATCAGTTTGTCAATATTTGTGTTTCAATATCGGTTCTAATATCAGTTTCAATATCGGTTTTGCAATATCAGTTTTTGATATGAGTTTTTCAATATCGGTTTTTCGATATCAGTTTTTCAATATTTGCTTTACAATATCGGTTTTTCAATATCGGTTCTAATATCGGTTTCAATATCGGTTTTGCAATATCAGTTTTTGATATGAGTTTTTCAATATCGGTTTTTCGATATCAGTTTTTCAATATTTGCTTTACAATATCGGTTTTTCAATATCGGTTCTAATATCGGTTTCAATATCAGTTTTTCAATATCGGTTTTTCAATATCGGTTTTTCAATATCGGTTTTTCAATATCGGTTTTTCAATATCGGTTTTTCAATATCGGTTCTAATATCGGGTTCAATATCAGTTTTTCAATATCGGTTTTTCAATATCGGTTTTTCAATATCGGTTTTTCAATATCGGTTTTTCAATATCGGTTTTTCAATATCAGTTTTTCGATATCAGTTTTTCAATATCGGTTTTTCCAAATCGGTTTTTCAATATCAGTTTTTCGATATCAGTTTTTCAATATTTGCTTTACAATATCGGTTTTTCAATATCGGTTTTTCAATATCAGTTTTTCGATATCAGTTTTTCAATATTTGCTTTACAATATCGGTTTTTCAATATCGGTTTAGAACAATATCGGTTTTGCAACATCAGTTTCTCAATATCGGTTTTTCAATATCGGTTTTTCAACATCAGTTTTTCGATATCAGTTTTCAATATTTGTTTTTCATTATCGGTTTTGCAATATCAGTTTTTCGATATCAGTTTTTCAATATTTGTTTTTCAATATCGGTTCTAATATCGGTTTCAATATCGGTTTTGCAATATCAGTTTTTCGATATCAGTTTTTCAATATTTGTGTTTCAATATCGGTTCTAATATCGGTTTCAATATCGGTTTTGCAATATCAGTTTTTGATATGAGTTTTTCAATATCGGTTTTTCGATATCAGTTTTTCAATATTTGCTTTACAATATCGGTTTTTCAATATCGGTTCTAATATCGGTTTCAATATCGGTTTTGCAATATCAGTTTTTGATATGAGTTTTTCAATATCGGTTTTTCGATATCAGTTTTTCAATATTTGCTTTACAATATCGGTTTTTCAATATCGGTTCTAATATCGGTTTCAATATCAGTTTTTCAATATCGGTTTTTCAATATCGGTTTTTCAATACCGGTTTTTCAATATCGGTTCTAATATCGGGTTCAATATCAGTTTTTCAATATCGGTTTTTCAATATCGGTTTTTCAATATCGGTTCTAATATCGGATTCAATATCTGTTTTGCAATATCAGTTTTTCTATATAGGTTTTTCAATATCAGTTTTTCAATGTCGGTTTTTCAATATCGGTTTTTCAATATCGGTTTTTCAATATCGGTTTTGCAATATCAGTTTTTCGATATAGGTTTTTCAATATCGGTTTTTCAATATCGGTTTTTCAATATCGGTTTTTCAATATCGGTTTTTCAATATCGGTTTTTCAATATTTGTTTTTCAATATCGGTTTTTCAATATCGTTTTTTCGATATCAGTTTTTCAATATTTGCTTTACAATATCGGTTTTTCAATATCGGTTCTAATATCGGATTCAATATCTGTTTTGCAATATCAGTTTTTCTATATAGGTTTTTCAATATCAGTTTTTCAATATCGGTTTTTCAATATCGGTTTTTCAATATCGGTTTTTCAATATCAGTTTTTCGATATCAGTTTTTCAATATTTGTTTTTCAATATCGGTTCTAATATCGGTTTCAATATCGGTTTTGCAATATCAGTTTTTCGATATCAGTTTTTCAATATTTGTTTTTCAATATCGGTTCTAATATCGGTTTCAATATCGGTTTTGCAATATCAGTTTTTCGATATCAGTTTGTCAATATTTGTGTTTCAATATCGGTTCTAATATCAGTTTCAATATCGGTTTTGCAATATCAGTTTTTGATATGAGTTTTTCAATATCGGTTTTTCGATATCAGTTTTTCAATATTTGCTTTACAATATCGGTTTTTCAATATCGGTTCTAATATCGGTTTCAATATCGGTTTTGCAATATCAGTTTTTGATATGAGTTTTTCAATATCGGTTTTTCGATATCAGTTTTTCAATATTTGCTTTACAATATCGGTTTTTCAATATCGGTTCTAATATCGGTTTCAATATCAGTTTTTCAATATCGGTTTTTCAATATCGGTTTTTCAATATCGGTTTTTCAATATCGGTTTTTCAATATCGGTTTTTCAATATCGGTTCTAATATCGGGTTCAATATCAGTTTTTCAATATCGGTTTTTCAATATCGGTTTTTCAATATCGGTTTTTCAATATCGGTTTT
Organism: Andrena cerasifolii; assembly: GCF_050908995.1. Taxonomy (NCBI): domain Eukaryota; kingdom Metazoa; phylum Arthropoda; class Insecta; order Hymenoptera; family Andrenidae; genus Andrena; species Andrena cerasifolii. Next base: position 27,149 of record NW_027485669.1, read on the forward strand.
TCAATATCGGTTTTTCAATATCAGTTTTTCGATATCAGTTTTTCAATATCGGTTTTTCCAAATCGGTTTTTCAATATCAGTTTTTCGATATCAGTTTTTCAATATTTGCTTTACAATATCGGTTTTTCAATATCGGTTCTAATATCGGATTCAATATCGGTTTTGCAATATCAGATTTTCGATATAAGTTTTTCAATATCGGTTTTTCAATATCGGTTCTCCAATATCGGTTTTTGAATATCGGTTCTAATACCGGATTCAATATCGGTTTTTCAATATCAGTTTTTCGATATCGGTTTTTCAATATTTGTTTTTCAATATCGGTTTTTCAATATCGGTTCGAATATCGGTTTCAATATCGGTTTTTCAATATCGGTTTTTCAATATCAGTTTTTCGATATCAGTTTTTCAATATTTGCTTTACAATATCGGTTTTTCAATATCGGTTTAGAACAATATCGGTTTTGCAACATCAGTTTCTCAATATCGGTTTTTGAATATCGGTTCTAATATCGGTTTCAATATCGGTTTTGCAACATCAGTTTTTCGATATCAGTTTTTCAATATTTGTTTTTCAATATCGGTTTTGCAATATCAGTTTTTCGATATAAGTTTTTCAATATCGGTTTTGCAACATCAGTTTTTCGATATCAGTTTTCAATATTTGTTTTTCATTATCGGTTTTGCAATATCAGTTTTTCGATATAAGTTTTTCAATATCGGTTTTTCAATATCGGTTTTTCAATATTTGTTTTTCAATATCGGTTTTTCAATATCGTTTTTTCGATATCAGTTTTTCAATATTTGCTTTACAATATCGGTTTTTCAATATCGGTTCTAATATCGGTTTCAATATCAGTTTTTCAATATCGGTTTTTCAATATCGGTTTTTCAATATCGGTTTTTCAATATTTGTTCTCCAATATCGGTTTTTGAATATCGGTTCTAATATCGGTTTCAATATCGGTTTTGCAACATCAGTTTTTCGATATCAGTTTTTCAATATTTGTTTTTCAATATCGGTTTTGCAATATCGGTTTTTCAATATCAGTTTTTCGATATCAGTTTTTCAATATTTGCTTTACAATATCGGTTTTTCAATATCGGTTCTAACATCGGTTTCAATATCGGTTTTGCAATATCAGTTTTTCGATATCAGTTTTTCAATATTTGTTTTTCAATATCGTTTCTAATATCGGTTTCAATATCAGTTTTTCAATATCGGTTTTTCAATATCGGTTTTTCAATATCGGTTTTTCAATATCAGTTTTTCAATATTTGTTCTAATATCGGTTTCAATATCGGTTTTGCAATATCAGTTTTTCGATATCAGTTTTTCAATATCGGTTTTTCAATATCGGTTTTTCAATATCGGTTTTTCAATATTTGTTTTTCAATATCGGTTTTTCAATATCGGTTCTAATATCGGTTTCAATATCAGTTTTTCAATATCGGTTTTTCAATATCGGTTTTTCAATATCGGTTCTAATATCGGTTTCAATATCAGTTTCTCAATATCGGTTTTTCAATATCAGTTTTTCGATATCAGTTTTTCAATATTTGCTTTACAATATCGATTTTTCAATATCGGTTCTAATATCGGATTCAATATCGGTTTTGCAATATCAGTTTTTCGATATCAGTTTTTCAATATCGGTTTTTCAATATCGGTTCTAATATCGGTTTCAATATCGGTTTTGCAATATCAGTTTTTCAATATCGGTTTTTCAATATCGGTTTTTCAATATCGGTTCTAATATCGGTTTCAATATCAGTTTTTCAATATCGGTTTTTCAATATCAGTTTTTCAATATCGGTTTTTCAATATCGGTTTTTCAATATCAGTTTTTCGATATCAGTTTTTCAAATATCGGTTTTTCAATATCGGTTCTAATATCGGTTTCAATATCAGTTTTTCAATATCGGTTTTTGAATATCGGTTTTGCAATATCAGTTTTTCGATATCAGTTTTTCAATATTTGTTTTTCAATATCGTTTCTAATATCGGTTTCAATATCAGTTTTTCAATATCGGTTTTTCAATATCGGTTTTTCAATATCGGTTTTTCAATATCAGTTTTTCGATATCAGTTTTTCAATATTTGTTTTTCAATATCGGTTCTAATATGGGTTTCAATATCGGTTTTGCAATATCAGTTATTCGATATTTGTTTTTCAATATCGGTTTTTCAATATCGGTTCTAATATCGGTTTCAATATCAGTTTTTCAATATCGGTTTTTCAATATCGGTTTTTCAATATCAGTTTTTCGATATCAGTTTTTCGATATCAGTTTTTCAATATTTGCTTTACAATATCGGTTTTTCAATATCGGTTTAGAACAATATCGGTTTTGCAACATCAGTTTCTCAATATCGGTTTTTCAATATCGGTTTTTCAATATCAGTTTTTCGATATCAGTTTTTCAATATTTGTTTTTCAATAACGGTTTTTCAATATCGGTTCTAATATCGGATTCAATATCGGTTTTTCAATATCAGTTTTTCGATATCAGTTTTTCAAATATCGGTTTTTGAATATCGGTTCTAATACCGGATTCAATATCGGTTTTTCAATATCAGTTTTTCGATATCGGTTTTTCAATATTAGTTTTTCAATATCGGTTTTTAAATATCGGTTCTAATATCGGTTTCAATATGGGTTTTTCAATATCGGTTTTTCAATATCAGTTTTTCGATATCAGTTTTTCAATATTTGCTTTACAATATCGGTTTTTCAATATCGGTTTAGAACAATATCGGTTTTGCAACATCAGTTTCTCAATATCGGTTTTTCAATATCGGTTTTTCAACATCAGTTTTTCGATATCAGTTTTCAATATTTGTTTTTCATTATCGGTTTTGCAATACCAGTTTTTCGATATAAGTTTTTCAATATCGGTTTTTCAATATCGGTTTTTCAATATCGGTTTTTCAATATCGGTTTTTCAATATTTGTTTTTCAATATCGGTTTTCCAATATCGTTTTTTCGATATCAGTTTTTCAATATTTGCTTTACAATATCGGTTTTTCAATATCGGTTCTAATATCGGATTCAATATCTGTTTTGCAATATCAGTTTTTCTATATAGGTTTTTCAATATCAGTTTTTCAATATCGGTTTTTCAATATCGGTTTTTCAATATCGGTTTTTCAATATCAGTTTTTCGATATCAGTTTTTCAATATTTGTTTTTCAATATCGGTTCTAATATCGGTTTCAATATCGGTTTTGCAATATCAGTTTTTCGATATCAGTTTTTCAATATTTGTGTTTCAATATCGGTTCTAATATCGGTTTCAATATCGGTTTTGCAATATCAGTTTTGATATGAGTTTTTCAATATCGGTTTTTCGATATCAGTTTTTCAATATTTGCTTTACAATATCGGTTTTTCAATATCGGTTCTAATATCGGTTTCAATATCAGTTTTTCAATATCGGTTTTTCAATATCGGTTTTTCAATATTTGTTCTCCAATATCGGTTTTTGAATATCGGTTCTAATATCGGTTTCAATATCAGTTTTTCAATATCGGTTTTTCAATATCGGTTTTTCAATATCGGTTTTTCAATATCGGTTTTGTAATATCAGTTTTTCGATATCAGTTTTTCAATATTTGTTTTTCAATATCGGTTTTTCAACATCGGTTCTAATATCGGTTTCAATATCAGTTTTTCAATATCGGTTTTTCAATATCGGTTTTGCAATATCAGTTTTTCGATATCAGTTTTTCAATATTTGTTTTTCAATATCGTTTCTAATATCGGTTTCAATATCAGTTTTTCAATATCGGTTTTTCAATATCGGTTTTTCAATATCGGTTTTTCAATATCAGTTTTTGGATATCAGTTTTTCAATATTTGTTTTTCAATATCGGTTCTAATATCGGTTTCAATATCGGTTTTGCAATATCAGTTTTTCGATATTTGTTTTTCAATATCGGTTTTTCAATATCGGTTCTAATATCGGTTTCAATATCAGTTTTTCAATATCGGTTTCTCAATATCGGTTTTTCAATATTAGTTTTTCGATATCAGTTTTTGAATATTTGCTTTACAATATCGGTTCGAATATCGGATTCAATATCGGTTTTTCAATATCGGTTTTGCAATATCAGTTTTTCGATATCGGTTTTTCAATGTCGGTTTTGCAATATCAGTTTCTCAATATCAGTTTTTCGATATCAGTTTTTCGATATAAGTTTTTCAATATCGGTTTTTCAATATTTGTTTTTCAATATCGGTTTTTCAATATCAGTTTTCCAATATTTGTTCTCCAATATCGGTTTTTGAATATCGGTTCTAATACCGGATTCAATATCGGTTTTTCAATATCGGTTTTTCAATATCAGTTTTTCAATATCGGTTTTTAAATATCAGTTTTTCAATATTTGGTTTTCAATATCGGTTCTAATATCGGTTCAATATCGGTTTTTCAATATCAGTTTTTCAATATTTGTTCTCCAATATTTGTGTTTCAATATCGGTTCTAATATCGGTTCAATATCGGGTTTTCTATATCAGGTTTTCAATATTTGTTCTCCAATATCGGTTTTTGAATATCGGTTCTAATATCGGATTCAATATCGGTTTTTCAATATCGGTTTTTCAATATCAGTTTTTCGATATCAGTTTTTCAATATTTGTTTTTCAATATCGGTTTTTCAATATCAGTTTTTCAATATTTGTTCTCCAATATCGGTTTTTCAATATCAGTTTTTCGATATCAGTTTTTCAATATTGGTTTTTCAATATCGGTTTTTCAATATCGGTTTTTCAATATTTGTTTTTCAATATCGGTTTCTCAATATCAGTTTTTCAATATTTGTTCTAATATCGGTTTCAATATCAGTTTTTCAATATCGGTTTTTCAAAATCGGTTTTTCAATATCAGTTTTTCGATATCAGTTTTTCAATATTTGCTTTACAATATCGGTTTTTCAATATCAGTTCTAATATCGGTTTCAATATCGGTTTTGCAATATCAGTTTTTCGATATCAGTTTTTCAATATTTGTTTTTCAATATCGTTTCTAATATCGGTTTCAATATCAGTTTTTCAATATCGGTTTTTCAATATCGGTTTTTCAATATCGGTTTTTCAATATCAGTTTTTCGATATCAGTTTTTCATATTTGTTTTTCAATATCGGTTCTAATATCGGTTTCAATATCGGTTTTGCAATATCAGTTATTCGATATTTGTTTTTCAATATCGGTTTTTCAATATCGGTTCTAATATCGGTTTCAATATCAGTTTTTCAATATCGGTTTTTCAATATCGGTTTTTCAATATCAGTTTTTCGATATCAGTTTTTCGATATCAGTTTTTCAATATTTGCTTTACAATATCGGTTTTTCAATATCGGTTTAGAACAATATCGGTTTTGCAACATCAGTTTCTCAATATCGGTTTTTCAATATCGGTTTTTCAATATCAGTTTTTCGATATCAGTTTTTCAATATTTGTTTTTCAATAACGGTTTTTCAATATCGGTTCTAATATCGGATTCAATATCGGTTTTTCAATATCATTTTTTCGATATCAGTTTTTCAAATATCGGTTTTTGAATATCGGTTCTAATACCGGATTCAATATCGGTTTTTCAATATCAGTTTTTCGATATCGGTTTTTCAAT